>NW_024352784.1:8753326-8815766 GCF_902729225.1 Pteropus medius
TTTTTTTAACATCTGCAGGAGTGAACAAGGCATCACAGTCCCCCAGCTCATAATCCAGTGGGGAAGATAGAGAAACACATATAACTCCTAGCTCGAGCAGAAAGGAGAAGTACATAAGACAGGGTATCCACTGGACAAAGGGAGCTCAGCTCTCAGGCTTCTGCGAGAAGTGTCCCTTTGCAAATACGACGGTGATTTGAGAGCTATAGGAGACCCTTAGATTTTCACTTTGAATTTTTTAGACGTGTGAACTCAATTAATATTTGGAATAGATTTAGAGATTTAGTGATAATAAGAAGTAGCTCCCTTCTTACTTCCCTGCTGCTCTAGGCCGAGACTGGTTTCCCTAGATCCTCCTTATCATGGATATTCAAGATTGGAACTGGAGCAAATAGGCAAAAAAGTATAAACTTGCAGACTAATTAATTAAAAGTCTAGATAAATTGCACTCTTATTTATTGCTCAATTATAGTCATTACTTCATTCATGTTTTAATACAATTATCTCCCCTTTTTCTGCATGGTTGCTACTCCTCCTTCAACTACCCTCTCTGTTTGTGTTGGTGTTTTCTTTGTCACTGAAGATCCTTTGCAGGAAATAGACAAGGCACTAAATTACAAATAAATAAGTGCTGACCCACAGAACACTGAGGCTGAAAGTGCCTCAGTGGCCCATTTCATTTTAAATGTGATTAAACTGAGTCCTGAGGGGCAAAATGACTTGCCCAAGGGACAGAGTGTCATTGAGAGCCCTGGGATGGGGACTTGGGCTTTCAAGACATAGCTTACATTGAGATCCTATAGCAACTAATATTTATGACGTATTTTATTTTTGCACACAATGTGTGTCTAATAAACAAACATTTGTGAAAGAATAGCAAGAAATCTATCCCTTTATTCAACACAGAATGACTTTAAGCTCTGATTCTCTGATGGCTATTTTTTCTATTACATGTTTGACTGGCTCCCTTTAAGACACGTGGAACATGGATGAAAGAGAACCACAGATGAGTAGAGCTTTCTTTCCCTTCTATTCGGAATCAATTTTCATATCAAAATTTAGAGAAATGACAGGTGGCATGTGGCAGTTCCATACAGATTTTTTTCCCTAAAGAGGCAGGATGGTACAGCAAAAGAAAACAGGGCTTTGGGGACTGAGACATGAGGTTTCATCCTGGCTCTGACTGCATCTGACTTTGGGTGTATTACTTAAACTCTCAGAGCTTCAGTTCTCTCACCTGGCAAAAACTGTTCATGTTAATAGACACCCTGTATAGTTGTTGTTAGGACTGAATATGAATTCTCATGGCACAGTACATGTCATAGTACATACACAGAGGGGTTCAATGCACAGTAGTTATTAAGGCCTCTCAGGTAACCTTAAGGGAATATGGCATATATCAATTCTTTGTTTCTAGAAGAATACAGCGAAGACTGTCATTATTCAGAGTGTGAGGCCGGTATTGAAAAGCTATGCTGAATTGGGACCTCTGGTCTTAATATATGTAAAATAATGATCATGTTATAATTATTTCTGCTGGTATGATGCTCATCTTTGCAATAACTCATTTAATTCTCTCAACAAGGCCCCTGAAGTAGCAACTAATATCCTCGATTTACAAATGTAGAAATTAAAGCTCAGAGAGTTGAGGCATGTATCTCAGAGTCACAATAACAGGGGCCACAGAACTCAGCTCTTCTGATAATTCTATTCAGGAGCGTAGTACAGGAAGATACCCTACCCAGTTCTCCCTAATTCGGTGTCATCCACCCCATATGCTGGCTTTATAAGAATGGAAACTCCAATGTAAAGGACACATTCTTTACTTCCCCAGAAGAAATAAGATTCTTCTTTTGCAACTCAAAGGAAACTGAGGCACTCACATTTGCACTGCAGGGTTATCAGTGGGCTTTGAGGAAGAGGCACAATCACAACTAGTGTTTCAGCCCACAGTGCAGTGACAGTTTAGTCCCTCAGTGAGAAGCGTCTGTTTGTAAACAAGATGATGGTTTGAGATTTTCACTTTAAATGGAAATAAAGGAGGAAAAGGGCTTAATACTCCTAAACTAAATATCACTCTCCTACCTTTCCTCTTATTTTTAGTTGGAACCTCTTTGACTTCTACACTTATATTTTGTATGAATAAATGAGTGGGTGGGGATACACACATACACTTTTCTGGGAATTGAGTCACATGACCAATGTTAAATTTTGTAAATTATAGAAATATAAGAAGAAGGAAAAAATTTCCCAAGAGCCCAATACCCTTTTATCAGGTTTATATTATAAAAAAGAAACTCATATTTATTGTCTTTAGTTGCTTTAATATCTGTGATATTTCACTTAATGCCAAGAGCAGCATTGGAAGGTAGATTACATCTTCATACTTACAGGTGTGAAAATTAAGATGCAAAGAGATATGAGAACTTCTCAAGGTAACACAGTTAACAGGTTGCAAGGCTGGGACTCAAAAGCTTACTCCAACACCCACAATCTTAGCCACAGTACTCCACTGTCCCTCGTGAGGTGGCTTTGATCTGGGTTCAAATTCCCATGTACTCTTACCAGCTGTGTAAACTTGGGCAAATTATTTCATATCTCTTAGCTTCGGCTACTGTATCAGTTAATTAATGATAAAATCTGTTGCCTTAAAATAATTTCATAACAGATGCAGATTTTTTAAAAATGTTGGCAACGTATGCAATGTAAGTGGCAGTGTTTTGGAGGAGAGCGAGTATTGTTTTGTGGTTAATAATGTTGCAGCTGGACTGAGGGAACCTACCAGTGCCAGGCAAGTAAGCAGACATGGCAGATGGAAAGGCATGGGAACAATGCACCCCAACTCGTCTCCATCGAATCAGACCCTCCTCGGTGCCAGTAAAGAAAGAGGAAGCCCATGAAAATGTAAAACATGAGGCAACAAATTATGACAGCCTCAAACACAGGCACTGTGGTGTGGTATGTGAATCAAAGTGAATGCATCTGCAAATAAACATATGGAGAAAATTGGGCTCATAATCCTGGCTATTATGATTACAGTGCTGCGTGTGCGGCAACTGCTCTTAAATATCATGTGTCATTCTTTTCTTACTCTGGAAATGGACTGAATGGACGACAAAATGTATTTCAAAAGGCAGGCAATCTGTGGTGAGAATAGAAACCTCCTTTATCTTTATATAAATAGGCCTGCATTTCACAAACGTGGTGGGAGCGGAATGATGATTCTCCTTAGGTGGAATTCTGATAAGAAAATGAACGTGAGATGTTTCTTGTGTGTGAGTGTGTATGAGAGAGAAGGGAGAAAAAGTGAGAAAAAATATCCAACTTGGCTGATTCTTTCACTTCATCAGAGTATTGAAGGGGTATCCCACACTTAAACCTCCACACTTGTGGAAGGCAACAACTCTTGGCCTAGACTTTTTTTTTTGAAGGGAGGTCAAGGGAGTTGTGTAGTCAATATTTTGTAAAGTATTGGCAGAGAGATAGGCAACATTTCCATAAAGGTGTCTGTGTCCAATGAGACATTCTAGGATAAAAAGGATAAAAGAGTTTTGTGGTTCTGGAAAAGAAATATATTGTACCACCTAAAGGCTCATCACTTGGTACCTTTACCTTTGGGAGGTCCTGCAACAAAGAAACAAAATTATTTTATTTTTTTTTCAATTTTCTACTTCCTAAATATATTTGATCCAAACATATTTTTTTTGGTGCGACTCACTCACCTTGGGAAAATGTTGGTGTATAGGATTTATAGTCAGTTTTTCAAGAATCAAGAACTCTGGAATTTGGTCCTGATTTTGATACCAATTTGCTGTGTTATACTGAGCAAGAGATTCTTTGCCTCAGTTTACTCATCTAGTAAATGGGGAAAATTTTTTGGTTCAACTTATCATAGAGGATTCCTCTGCACATAAAATGCTATCTTTGAAAACATCACTTTCAAAAGTTAGAAATGCTATGCTAGGGCAACGTTATCATATTTATTGGTAATTAGATGGTCATAGGAAATCCTCTAGCAACAAAAAAAACAAAACAAGTGAGATTATATCAAATTAAAATGCTTCTGCGAAGAAATCAATCAACAAAATAAAAAGGTGACCTACTGAATGGAAGAAAGTATTTGCAAATCATATACTGATAAAGAGTTAATATCCAAAATATATAAACAACCCATACAACTCAGTTACAAAACAAAAACAAAACAATCTGATTCAAAATGGATAGATGACGTGAACATTTTTCCAAAGACATAAAGATGGACAAGTACATGAAAAGATGTTCAATATTACTAATCATTAATGAGATGCAAAACCATAATGAGATATCTTCTCTTACATATTAGAATGCAATTATCAAAAAAATAAGAAATAAGTGTTGGCAAGGATGTTAAAGAAAGTGAACACTTGTGCACTGTTGGTAAAAATGTAAATTAGTACAGCCACCATGGAAAACAGTATAGAGATTCCTCAAAAAATTTAAAATAGAACATATGACCCAGAAATTCCACTTCTAGGTACTTTTCCAAAGTAAACAAAAACACTAACTCAAAAACATATATGCATCCTCATGTTCATTGCAACTTTACAATAGCCAAGACATGGAAACAATCTAAGTGTCTATCAGTGGATGAATGGATGAAGACAATGTGGTGTGTATATGCAATAGAATATAGTTAGCCATAAAAAGAAGGAAATCCTGCCAGATGTGACCATATAGATGAACCTAGAGGGTATTAGGCTAAGTAAAACAAATCGGACAGAGAAGGACAAATATCATATAATTTTACTTGTATGTAGAATCTAAAATAAATTAAACCAAGCTTATAGATACGAGAACAGATAGGTGGTTGCCAATAGGCGGGGGAGTGGTGGATGAGCAAAGTGGGTGAAGGGAGTCAAAAGTTACAAAATGTCTAGTTATAAAGCAAAAAAGTCATGGGTAATGTAATGTACAGCATGGTGACTATAGTTAATAATACTGTACTGCATATTTGAAAGTTGCTAGGAAAGAAGATTTTAAAAGTTTTCATCATAAGAAAAAACATTATTTAAATATATGTGATGATGAATGATAACTAGACTTACTGTGGCGATCATTTTGCAATAAATACAAATATCGAATCATATTGTACGCCTGAAATTAATATAATGCTGTATCTCAATTATACTTTATTTAAGAAAAAACTTCATTTTACTCTTACATGAGAGCATGCTTCTTTTGTTATTACTGCAGAGCCTACCTGATCTAGACTAATATAGTGACGTTACTGTACTAATCCATTTAGGCTTTATTGTCTTCATCTATAAAATGCAGATGATTACTAATTCATTGCATGGTTTTTATAAAATAACTTGCAAAAAAGCCAAGTTTAAGTATAGTAGATACATAAAAAATTGATTCATTTCACCTGCTAGTGACTTTCAAAGATTTAATATTAAACACTGTCTACAAGTTTCTGAAATTATACCAATATTTTAGTAACACAACAATAAAAATAACAATATAATATTATGTTGTATTTTCTATGTGATGTGCTTTCCACGTTACTATGCTTTTTATTTGCTCAGAGAAGTTTAGTAACTTGACCAAGGTATAGAGTTAGGTCAAGGGAACAACTGGACCTAGAATCTAGACCTACTAAACTCATAATCTTAATTTAGCATAAAACTCTACCCTGCTATATTTGAAAGGAAATTGCCATTCACTTCCCAATTTGAACATTCCTTACTTATTTATTTATTTTTTGGTAGAATGGGGCCTTGACTGGAATGTTGGAGTTGCCCAGGAGATGGGAAGCCAGACTAAGTACCTGTTTTCCTTCCTGAATATTTATGATTCAAGGAGAAGTGACTCTGCTGGCAGTTCTAAGCCTTCATCATAAATCTTTATGCAGAGGCTGTTCTGGCCACAGACAGTTGCAGATTGGATCGGACAAGGAAAAACCAAGCTTGGGAAAGGTTCTTTGAAGCTGCATAATCAGATTATGATAATTTCATCATAACCCATTTCAAGAAGCTAACATTTATCATTAGTTTGTGTACCTCCTAATTATTTCATGAAAATTATTCCATGCTGGAATGATAAAAAAGTTCTAGCTTGGGAGAGCTTTTTAATGCAGTGTGTACACAGCCAGATATATGGCATTGGCATATGGGTCACATTTGCATTTGGGGACTGAGACAGTTTTCTGAAAATGTCAAAGGAGGTGACATATTTTAAAAGATTGATATTCGTAATGAACATTAATTTTTCTCAGCCATTTTTCTATAGTTAAAAAAATGCCCCCAAATGGTAAGCTAGTATTTACCAGGAACAACAAGTACAAAAAAAAAAATTACTCAAAGCACACAAAGTTCAAAATGTTTTTCTCAGGAGGATACCAGAACCTCTAAACATTGAATCATCAGGAAGGGAAGGCATTTGTCAGTTCTGTATCCCCCAGTGTTCAAATCCCTTTCCCTTTCTGTATGCTCTATCTGGTTGGAGGTCCCACCTTTCATGAGGGGCTCAAGCTACACTACTGAGTTATCCTTGACACCATTCCTCAACTGGCTAAACAAACAAACAAAGTCAATCACTGAGTCCCACAGTAGATGCTTTACAAATTCATCTTACTTAGCTACCTTCCATCACTACATCAGTTGAGGTTGCTATGCTGTATCCTCTGAACTAATAAAATGGTTTTCACATTTTTAAATGGTTGGAAAAAAAAAACAAAAGAAAATATTTCATAATGTGTGAAAATTATATGAAATTCAGATTTGATTGCATGTAAATAAAATGGTATCGAAATATAGCCTTGTTCACTGATTTGTGCATTGCCTATGTCTGAATTTGTGCTACAATGGCAGAGATGAAAGTTAGATAGAGAACATGCATATTTACTACTCAGCCCTTAACAGATACAGTTTAATGACTCTCTTTCAGAGCTATTGCTACAACCTCCTCATTGTTCTCCTTGCCTCTAATCCTATACCTTCCAATATATTCTCCCACCACACTCACAATGATCAACCTAACATTCAGCTCTGACATTGTTGATCCTGTTTAAGATCCTTCAACAACTTCCCAGTCCATAGGGCAAAAAGACTAAGATTCAAAGAACTTGATATTCCAGTGCTTGCTGGTTCCTGTCTCACATAGTACTGCTTCCCAGTGATATTCCAGGATCTCCAAATATACTAACTCTTTTTTCCTTTTCTATCTGAACTGCTTTCTCATTCTGTAAAGCATTTTTTAATTTACATCACTATTGCTTACTTATCATTAAGACTGAGCTAAAGTGAGACCTCCTCCAGGAAGCCTTCCCTGACTCTCCATCTTGTCAGGATGCTCCAAGCACAGTGCCTCTTTTTCTTCCTTTTCTCTTTCTCCTATTTTCTTTTATTATACCCATAACTTAAGATGTTGTAATTATGGATATGTGTTCATGTCCTTGAGGTATCCTGATTTATATTTTCCCATTTCAAATCCTAAACTTAATATTGAGATTTATAGATGTGCTCAGTGACTATTGATTAATTACATAAGTGATATTTTACTTTATTGACAAACTTCTGTTGACATTTCAAGATTTCATTCAACTGTTTCGTTGTCATATTGACATTCTTCGAACATCTCCATTAGGCTCATCCCAGAAGTAGTCACATGTGCCTTTGGAAATGGACCATCTGAGATAAAAGATGGTATATAAACAATATATTTTACCAATAAAATAGTCTGCATATATAGTTTCTTGAATTTTTAATAAATATTGCATTTTCTCTAAATTTGAATTATACCAATTCTTTCTTCTAAAAGCTATTAAGCTAATTAGATAAAAGTTGAGAGCTAAGAATAAGATTAACTTCTAATTTTATAATATTAATCAGTTAATAAAATTGAGTTTTTCTCTAGCTTAGTTTCTGAAAAATTTTAAAACAGAGTTTCAGAGCTTAGGTAATAGACTAAAATTATCTCTGGGGCAATCAGTTTTAGTGTTTAAGTTCTGTAATTCCAAAAAAAAAATTTCCTGTCTCCTCCTTTCTTCCCATTTGCCTCTCTGCCTTCTTTAATTTTCCTCTCTCTTCCTCCTACCCAGACTCATTTTTGACAAGTTAAATGGTTTCCTTTCAGGCCTTGTGCTCTATACAATAGATTTTTGCCAGAATCTGAAGTTGCAGCAATAATCGTTGTAAATCAGTTGGACGGCTATTTTATAAACCAGAGGGGACAGAGAAATTACCAGTTCGGCATAGAGTGGCAGCTATAGCCCACTTATACTAGAGTTTAGCCTTGAGCCATTTTTTAAGTTAAATGTCTGAATGCCTAACTAATTGATCTAATCCAGGCAGAAACGGCTTATTTGCTTTCTGATTTTTCAAGCCAGAAAAGTTCATGAAATCCAAATCTCTGCTTCTGGGGATCTATCACTCCTCTATTCTAATTACTAAGTAAAGTGCAAAGCTGGAAGTGTTTGGGGTCTCCCTTGAACATGAACATGCCTCCCCATCCTCACATATAAGGGAATCTGTCCTGAGTAAATAATCCAAATGAATAATACAGACATATGCAAAAAAGATGTTTAATACAGCTTTATTTATACTAATGAAACATTGGAAGACACCAAAATTACTGTTTAAGACAAATTGCAATATATCTACTTACTGTAATATTATGCAGTCACTAATCATTACATCGATTATAGTATTACATAGAAAAATGCTTATATGTAATTCAAGAAGTTGATATCTAATAATTATATATCATGTATGTGAAAATACTTTGTAAAATTGACGTGCTCCTTTGTTAGGACTGTTGGTTTATGGGTAAATTTTTTAGTAGAGTCCAAATTTCCTGTGATATTGCTGCATTACTCTTATGATTAAAACTTTAAAAGTATATTGTCATTGTGCTGTGGGCTTTGAGTATTTTTCAGTTATTGCTAATGTTTATTTAATTTTAATAATATATTTGGAATGGAGAATGAAAAGAAAGGGTAGAGATTAAAAGGAAACTATATGATACTTGGAAAGGAAAACTCAAAGGGCTACACCAAAATTATGCGGAGGTGAACTTCTGAAAACCATTTATTATAGCACCCTAATATTGTAAAAGACTTAAAGGTCACTTAATCTTACACCTTTCTCCTGTTTGGAAAAAAGTCTGTTTGGAAACTCCTGTCAAGTTCTGCTTTTGGTATTTAAAAGCAATGCCATTATGGTGATAGGAATCAGAAAATCTAGTGACCTTTGGCAGAGACTAATGCCAGGTATGGGCACCAGAAAGGCTTTGGGTTGTCTGTGTGTCCTATATCTTGACCTGGGTGGTGTTCTCTATGTAAATTTAGTAAGCTGTAGACCTGTGATTTGTGTATTTTTTCTTCATATATGTAATACTTTAGGAAAATTGATTTAAAGTTAATTTCACTATGATATAAAACTCCTTCAGAGAAAAGACTGATTTAAAAATGGTTTTGTAAGGAAACTGCATGTTTAAACCATGCGAACAGAATCATAAGTGTTTTCAAATATAAGCTGAAATTATATATGCAATTTAATGTTTTGTATTATATAATATATATTGCATGTGATATATAATTATGTTATATAAATAATTTTTAAATTATTAACATTACTATTTCTAGCTATCATATCTGCCTACAACATCTATAACATCTATAACAGTAATACATGAGAAATCGTAATTGTTGGTAAGGCTCATATTGGCCAACTATTTCACCATGGAATTATGGGAAATATGGTAAAGAATATCCTCTCTACCTGTTTGTAAAGCATAAGATGCATCTGATCAAAATAGAAAGAAACTCTCTCAGATGAAAGGGCCCAAAGGAGTTCTGAAGTGAAACTGGATTGAAATCACAAAGCTATCCACATGTAAAAATTACTAGTATTAGGTAGAGCTAATATTCATACATGGGAATATAAAGAAGAAAATCAGGATAAGGTTTAGCAGTAGAAGAAAGGTATCTAAGGGTTTGCACATTTTTTCACTTGTATTCAAGTGCTATTTGAATGTAATATTGTTTAATACTGAAAACTATTTCTATTTAGGTTCTTTAACAAACTAATACAATCATGCCCAATTTGAGGGACATTAATGTTAAAGTTTATTTCAGAAAACTAACCTAGTTTTTTGGCCATGGGACAAATAATGATATCCTTGCAGTAATTACTGAAATATCCTACGTGTAATAAATTAGCTTTTTAAATGCTAAGTTATAAACTCAAGTCTATAAAATAAGCTCTGATCATTGAGTTTCATGCTATCTATCTATAGACTACACATGTGTACACATGTAAACATTTTATAAATATATATTTTTCCATTAAATTATGTAATCTCATTCAACAAACATCTATTAAATGGCTGCTATGGTCCAGGTGCTCTGCAAGACATTACTCTGCAGAGGTGAAAAGAGAGTCCCTATTCTGGAGGAACTCACAGTTTCCTAGAAAATCAAGAACATAAACAATTATTTCATTATAGGCAGAATATCTAAGTGTGCCTGAGAAAATCCAGGACGTCTTTACACTGAGGAAGAGACATTTTATAAAGAAACTTGAAAGAAGAATAAGAATTTGCCGTATGGACAAGAGGGAAACTATATCTGTTGCACACTAGGTGTTCCAGAATAGGAGCAGAAAAAATGACACTTGCAAAGGCACAGAGGCATAAAACAGCATGGCTAATATGAAGAACTACCAGTCGTTTAGTTTTACAAGAATATGGTGTTCAAAGTGGAGGGTGGGGAGATGGAAAAAAAGAAAAGATAGAGAGCAAAGGTCAGACTGCCAAAGGCCTTAGTGTTCTAAAAGGTTTAGAAATGAATAGGCAATAGGATACCACTAAAGCTTTCTGTGCAATATGATGACATTATTAAATGTTTATGTCATAAATATTATTGTGCTAGCTGTGTGGCAGAAATATTAGAGAATGTAAAACTGAAAAATATTAAACAATCCACATGAGAGACAATGAAGGCCTAGAAAATGCATACGAGGAGAAAATAAACAGTGTTTATGTATATTTAGGTAAAGAAATTTGAGGAGATATAGAAATCTGGGACTGCTTTCAAGTTTTTGACTTGCGGTATAGATTAATTAAATAACATAGGAGGAACAGTAGATTTGATGGGAGAGGGAAATGACGAATTCATTTTAAGGAAGAAGTTGAATTTAAGGTTCATATAGAGCACCCAGCTTGACATATCAAGTGCATAGTTAGAAATGTACGTATAGAATTAAGGTGTGAAATCTTAGAGAGAGAGAATTATGAGTTGTAGTTGAAGCCATGGTGTTGAACTTGCCTAGGAAGGCACAGTGAGGAGAGAGGAAGGTAGAGAATGGAGCCCTGAATAGTACCAATATTTAAAAAGTTGGAGAGAAGTGGGTGCCTGCAGAGGAGATGAAGAAAAATCATCCAGAGTCTTAGAAGGAAAGATGGGAGAGTGGTGCCATGGAATTTAAATTAGGAGAGGATGTGAAGAAGGAAGACATTGTCAAAAATGTCAAGTACCTTAAGGCTGTCAAATAAGATAGGGACTGCAAAACATTTATTAGTTTTGGCAACAAGAGGTTCTGGATTTCTACAGCAATGCCATTAGAATGGCAGTAGATGGCAATTTTCAATAGTTTGAGGGTTGATAGACTATAGACAGCTCCAGACTCTTCTCTGTTACAGGTGATGAAATAAAGAGAGGCAACAAAAGACAACTAAGAGATCAAAAAGTTGAGGCTCAGAAAATCTAAGGGATGGTGATAGTCCCACATATACTTGGAATTTGAGTCCAGGTATTTAAGGCTCTGAATGTGATGGTCTTCCAACTAGTGTTGTTAAGCCATTAAAAGTTTTCATATGAAATAAAGTTCAGAGATACAAAGGAGAGCATCTTTAAAATGGTCATTCAAATGTCAACACCAGTAGCATACTGGTTAAGGCTGTTATCTTGCCTGTGAGCTAGCTTGCCTGTGATCAGTTCACAGCTGTGCCATGTACTAGTTGTATATAACCTGGGATAAGTTATTTAACCTTCTTTGTGCCTTTTCTCACCTTTAAAATGAGGATATAGCTATTGGGGGAATTAAATGTGTTGATAAATATTAAGTTTTTAAAGTGCTTAGCATATAAGTGCTAAAATATTGGACATAAAAATGAAAGAAATGCCTGGCGGGAAGTGTTCATGAGGCAATCAATGGTATGCATTTATTTAATTCAAATTTAGAGAGGCATGTTCTATGTAAGGTGGGTAATCGGGGGTAGGCAGAAAGAAAGGTTTGGTCATAGGTTCTAGTAATTGGCAAGCTTTTCTGTAGACGTGGGCTGAGCATAGCTTGTCAGCAGATAGCTCTTTCAGCTTTTGTGTATTCTAGATTTCAGTTCCCTTTCTAGCCTATCAAAGATCTGCATGGTTCTCAGAATAAGAAATGTGGACAATCCTGCATCAGCACTGCTAAATCCCTAATATATATGTAATGTTTTATGGTTTACAAAATATTTTAGGATACATTGTCATGTTTAATTTTGAAAACAACCCTAATATTAATAGCATTGTTGACATTAGTGCTCCTAATACCTGTTTAGCTAGTAAATGATGGTGTAGGGGTAAAATCCATGTCTTCATCCTTCAGAAGCCTGAAGTGCCTGACTAGTTGGTGGATTCTAGTGATTTCTGGCCTGGAAGGGCTACAATGTAGATTCACACAGTCTAATCCAAAGCGGAATTTTGATGCTTGCTTGTACATTTATCTCTAAAAGAACATAAGCCCCTCAAAGGTATGGTATGTATCAGTCATCTTTTCCCGCAGAACCTGGAACTAAATATGTACTCAGTACATGCTTACTGAGCTAGACCCAGTGGAATGCCACCTATGCCCAGGGCATTATCAGGTAATAGCTTTACTGAACCCATGGAGAGTTGTCTAGTCCTGTGATTGTGAGCAGTGCTAAATAATACCAGTGATGTTTTTCTTTTTCTATGGTTGCATTTTTTTAAAGAAGAAAAAATGTCCTGGAGGACATTACAAAATATACATCCTTTTCGTCCTTCAATTAAAAGATTTATTCCATATTGAGCAAATGCTTATTTAGGCAGTTGCTAGGCAAGGTACTGGGGGTGGGAGAGATAACAATGAGTAGAGTAGAACTCATTTAAACTGATATCTGTAAAAGGGGCTGATCTGCTAAGTGAACAGATGTTTTATGAGCTGAACCAAATTAGAATGATGAGTGAATCATAGTGAAGCTCTGAATACAAGAATAAACCTGTTAAAAGAATATTGTATCCTGTTAAAAGAACTGTTTGTGCTTGCAAAATAAAGAAAATTCTGCCAGGATCTAGAACACAAGGGCCACTTGACTTGTCCTAAAATGGATTCACCAACACCAAGAATAAAAAGTTGTAAATTTGGAGGTGATATTACTTTGTTGAGAGAAAGCTATAATAGTAAGTGAAGCTTTTCAGTTACCATTGATTAATTGTTGAACATCTACCAGTTTTCATGCAAGGTACATTATAGGCATTGTCAACTCAAGTCTATACAGTACTTAGCGTGTTTAAGTATTCTTATTTTACAGATGAATTACTGAGGTTCAGAGAGGTTAAACTGCCCTGGGTTATACAGCTACTAGGAAGCAAACCTGGATAGGGAACCAGTTCTTTGTGGCTACTATGTCAAACTGTTTGCACTATAATTACCTTCTGTCTCAAGTGAATAGGAATTTGCTGAGCAAGTGTCAGGTAGGAAGAGGAGAAAAAGAGATGGGGTATCCTGTAACTCTTAGGAGCCAACATATAGCTCATTCCCACATCCCAGTATAAGCCTCCAACACCCTGGAGGAAATAACACTTAACTTTTAGAAATGGCATAGAACTATCTCAGCATACGAGACAAGCCTTGTTCATTGTGAAACATTTAGTCATAGTTCTATTGGTTTCTCACCATGTAAGCATTGCCAAGTTTTTCTTGTAGTTATAAATAAAAACAAAGGGAAATCTGGGTCCAATTTTATGAACAGATTTATTATTACACAGCTAATGAATCGGTGCCTCTGTACCATTTTGACCATGTTTCACCAGTGCTTGAGCAACCACTGGGAGTGGGTAATGGCTTCAGGCTATTAACATTATAAATGTCAATGTCAGGCAAATTTATGGAGCTGTTAGCATTTATGGAGCTGTTAGGCTGGGCAGGCACTTTCTAAGCATCTATATAGATTATGTCATTTAACTATCACAACAACTCTACGAAGCAGCTAGCTTTATTATTCCAATTTTACAGATGAAGAAAGGGATGTTCAGTGTGTTGAACAAAATTTATTTTCTTCTCTTAAGGAATTTATAGCACGGATGAGAAAAATCTACAATTCAATGTATTGCATTGGTGAGACCAGCCAGGTGCTCACCAAACCTGAGGCAGGGTTGGCCTTTTTTCTCTTTCTTCCTTAGGATATTTTTACCCAAGACACAGGCTAATTCAGGCTTTCAGACAAACCCTCTGAAATTCAGCCTCCAGGTGTTTCACCATGATATGTTGTTCTGTTTTGGTGATCGTGTTCCCTCTTTGCTATTCCCCTGCCACATGCCCAAATTCTTAGAGCTGAGCATTTGCTTCTTAGTCTCTCATTTTATCACCTCTTAAGGATGAAGAAACTGAAGTTCAGATCAGTTCACTAACTTGCCCAAAGTTGCTTAACTACTTAAGGCTCAGAATTTGAATCCACAACCGATTTTAAATTCTATTCTCCTTCCATCACAGAGTACCATGTGTTGGGTAAGGCCTCGAAGTTGGTTGGGACCAGGTTGTGGATAATGCTGAGAGTCAAGCCGAGTGTTTGCCCCGTATCCTGGATATAATGAGAGCCCCCTTTGGTTCTAAGGCAGGGATATAGTTAGGTTCTTGTTTTAGTTAAGTAGTTTTGGCTGCAATACAGAATGTGGGCTAGAGGCAGAGCTATCAGAAGTTACAAGGCTGAAACAGCTGCCTTGGCAAGTGTTGATGAAGATCAGAGCTGGAGAAGCAGCCAGGAAAAATCACAGAGTAAAATACACTGAATAGCTGTACATTAGCTGCAATGAGATTAGTAAATTAAGACATAATGTCATTGCAGTGAGAATTAGAAATAATGCACATAAAACACTGAATGCAGTGCCTGCCACTACCTTTGGAAAATGCTGCTATTATTATTGTTACTGTGATTACTGCTGTTAAAATGTGGCATACATTCCTTTGGCACTAAGCTTTTTCTTCCTTTCTTCCCTTAGCTAGGCATTTTTTTAATCTTCTCTCAATCTTATTCTAGATCATCTCTTGAAATCACTAAATTATAGAGTTCTCAGAGTTGACAGGAAACCCACAGGTGGAGATCATGCTTTCCTCTCCGATGCCCATTTTACTGACAAGGAAACTGAAGTTCAAAACCATGGCAGAGTTGGAATTCCATGTGCGAGACTATAATGATGTCTATTTTGAGGACCCCATCAGCTCCCTGGATTCTCACCAACCACACTGGATCAAATGCCCCTCTCTCCAGATTCTTATATCTTGCTGTTTGCTTCCTAACTTGGCGCTTTGCTATTTTAAAACCATTTGTCTCTCCACTTGGCTGTGACCTCTCTAGGGAAAGCCCTCCAAAAATATGATTCTACAACCCCCTGCATTTATCTTTCATTTCACACTTCATATATTTCTTACTTAATTATTTTTAAAACTATCTATCTTTCCTGCTAGACTGTAAAATTTTAGAGTACAGGAGGAAATATATCTACCTTTTTATGATCTATCACTAATGGCTAACATGATGCCTGGCCCATGCTGGCACTTAAAACATATTTGATGAATTAATGTATTAATATCTGTATTCTTTGTGTGAATGTAGTGCCCAGCATATAGTAGGTGCTCAATATATATTTGCTTCATGTATGTATTCTATTTATGTAGTTTTAAAAATTTGGGTTTCAACACTAAAAGCCCAAAGTATATGAATTCTAAATGGTTGACACATTTCTCTGAGAGAAAAAGAAACAGTTATTTAAAAATGGCCTGAAGTCTAATAGTTAATATTCAAGCATGACTTATTTACCATCTGAAATGTTTTTTCTCTTTGAGAAATACGTGATTTAACACAAGTCACATTAACTCACTTAAATATATGACAGAAATGACTTTATAATTTGAAACAATAAACATTTATTTGATTTATGGTTTACTAAGACTCTACTATAACTAGTTATTTTCTCATATATATTTATATAACTTAAACATGTATACATGGGAAGGAAAAATTATACAAGCCTGAAGAAATGTTTTTAATGTTGTTATTATTATTTAATTATCATTATTTTATAATTTCCCATCTTACCCCTGCTCCTTTGGGTGAGGTGGGATGTTTTAAGGTAAAAATCAGTAAGTGTTTTGAGATAAGGCCATGCATTTTGCAAGATTTTATTTTTCAGAAAGAAAGGAAAAGAAAAAGCATACAATTTGGAGTCTGGAAGACCCACATTTGAGACTCAGTAGACTTTCTTCAATTTTTTTTTTTTTATCCGTTAAACTTGTGCACATGCAAATAATAATATCTATCCAGCCAATTAGAACCAACTATATGATTTTCAGGGCCCAGTACAAAGTAAAAATGGGAACACTTTCATATTAAATTATTAAGAATTTCTTAATGATGACAACAGAATACAGTCCTTCTAAGTGTGTGACTGCACAGGTCATAATGCTTTAGCCAGCCCTGAGAATTATGAGAATTAACTAAGATTATGTAACATGCCTCAAACAATGTCTGACTCATAACTGTGACTTAACGAGTTTGAGTTTCTCCATATCACTTTTCAAGTTGCTCTCACAGAGCCCATCAAGTCTAATACATTCTGTTATTTGTCAGAAATGAGTTCTCTATACCATGGGGACAAAGATGTTTCAAATGTAACACATTTAACTCCCTCCTTAGGGAAGAAAGGAAAACAAACAAACAAATAAAAAACATCAAAGTATCCAAAGCCTGTAGAACCAAGATGTGTCCCAAATGTTAGGTTATTCCATGTGGCCCTGTTCCCATTTGAAAGCTCACACTTTGAAACTGTGTGCTACCTGGAATTCCAGATGGCCAAATTAAGGAACCAAACCATCAAACAGAGATTCTGGTTCTCAACTATGATAAGCTTAGGTACATCAGAGAAGGGGTGTAGAGTCACATGTTTCCTAGTGAACGTGGAAAAAAAAAAACCAGAACAGATTTGTCCCAGATGGCCACAGAAATGGCTTCTTCTGGCTTTTGTAGCTCTTCTCCTCACCTCTAAATTCAGCTGTGGCATTAACAGAGATGCTCGGTTTGAGTAAGGCTATAATTACGAAGTTTTACAAAACCTCTTCCTTATGGAATGTATATGACATCTGGAATTAAAGAGGTATTCTCTTTTAATCAGTGTTCAATTGTCCACAGGGATAAGTGACTACGTGGGTATCTTCCAGTTGCCCAATCTGATTTAGTTAAATAATGTAATCTATTTGTACACAAATGTGGAATAAATGTCACTGAAGTTCCTTAGCGTGCAGTTATAATGAGTTATAACTTTCTCGAGGTGATTAGGAATGTTTAGTTTGTTTCAAATGCATATCAAGCCTCATGATTGCCAATGAGCCAGGGACAACCTAAATTAGCCTCCCGCAGCTGCTGACCTCTGCAGCTGCAGCAAAACCATTCCTTTGGGCATGAGTCTCCTCTGAAGGTAAGTCTGGAGCTGATTTTTTTCATTCCCTTTATGCAGCCTCCACAGACCCATGTCTCCTCAGATCTAGTCAGGAAATGTAAGATGAACAGGATGTTAGCACTCCTTTAGTTTAAACGTTATTTTAGAAATGGAGAATCTAAGGTCCAGAGAAGTTGTGTTTTATCTAAGCCTACAAAGTGATTCAGTGTCAGACATTAAACTAAAACCCTAAATTCCTTGCTTTTTCTCATGCACACCCTGAGTTTTCAACCTCTTAAATTAAAAAATACTGGGCAAGGCAGGCAATGTACTATGAAGGGGAAATTGGCCTATAAAGGTAGTGTGACTGGGTGCCAGCCAGTGCCAGATCAAATGTTTTTGGTATGATCTTGAACAAGTTAGTTCACAAGTGGGAGCTTCAGTTTCCCTACCAGAAAAATGGGAATGTGACCTGCTCGCTAGGGACTGTCTATTCTATTGTAGACATTTTACTAGCATTTACTTTTTTGAATATTTGTAGCTCTTTTAATTAATGACCTCATTTCCCGTTCTCAAATACATCTTCATAAGGATCCTTTCTGGTTTGCTAAACTGACAAATAAAAAAAACCACACACACACACGATAACAACAACACAAAAAAGGTGAAAGCTGAATGAAGAATGATTCACATATTGTCTTCTCTAAAAAGATGAAACATTCAAGAAAGGAGACAGCAGAAGCTATCAAGTCAACTAAATGAGACTGTGCCTTTTGTCAACGAATATTCTTCTTCCTGTCTTGCTCAGATAGTTGTGGAAGAGTAGTAGTTCTATCACTTTGTGCAAAACAGATGTCTCTGCAGCTACTCCTGGCTTTCAAGAGAAAAAGTAATCATTGTGTGCTATTTGAATGTCTTCATAAATATAATTTATAGCTTTGATACTGATCAGTCCGGCATGGTCTTAGAAGATCAACAGTGCCGTGTTCATTAGTCCTAAATTGAATAGCTCTCACACTTTGACCAGAAGACGGTAACTGTTTTTAATGATTTTTTGCCAGTTGGCATCAAAAGTGGATTTTATGTCACTGATAATTTCCTTAGTTATCTAAGGGCTTTTCACTCCCTCATCCAACCATGAAGGTCAGAGAGTTGCTCTCTGTAAAGACAACTATAGCTGCATTCTTCGACTCTAAGGATAAACGGTATAACTATCTAGCAGCTGCTGGTAATAGCTGCTCTTACTCAAGTCCTATGGTAATGGGGAGGTCATGCATTTTCTTCATCGTGCAATATTTAGGAAAAAAATGGATAGACTTGGGTTTTAATTCCAAAAGTGTGGCTTGCTTACTAGTTTTGAGTTTAGGGAAGCTATTCTATGTGGAAAATTGTTACTTTGATGGCCCCTAATAAACCATGTCTCTTAGTATATATGCTCTTGTACAGTCTCCTTGAACCTGGGAAGCTTTAAACCTAAGATATTTTAACCAATGATGTTTAAAACATTATTTTCTTTAACCAATAGAATGTAGACAAACAGATACTCTGCCAGTTGTTGAAATAAATCTTAAGGCAGCTTGACAGCTTTTACTTTTGTACTCTACAGGTATACGGTCATCAAGCAAGACCTCTAGCTTTACCCTGAAACTTCCATGCTGGGCTTCTGTGGTCACTCCACATTGCTCCATGGTTCTTCGCATGGAGGAAAAGTAAGCTGTGTTTGATACTCCAGCTGAGCTCCCAGCTGGTGGTCAGTACCAGATCCCAGCCATGTGACTGAAGCCACTTTGTACCTTCCACTCACCCAGTACCTCGTCTGATACAGTATGAAGCAGAAGAGTGCTGGCTGAACCAACTGAATTGTAAAAAGTAATAAATTGTGCTATTTTAAACCATTATGTTTGGCTTTTATCTTTGAACCCCAGTTTTCCCATCTGGAAGATAAGGTGTGGGACTAGAGAACCTATAGACTAGACCAAATACTTATAGCATTCAAACCTTGCTCAGTATTACTTCACTATTTCTAGCTTTCTCTTCTTTCATTGACCACAGAAATGACACCCAAGCCACTTTTGGCCATTTGAAATCCTTTGAACATCTAAGCTGCTTCCAATAGCTCAGATACTTAATGCCTTTCATATCTTTGTCCTTCCTTTTCTCTTCCTATTTTTCTGTGCCATGAATATCTTTCCCTATCAAGTAAAATACCACCTGTGAAGCTGTTCCCACTCACTACTTCCTATCTGCCACCTACACCTTCTGCAAAGTAATTGCCTCTGGGATCCCAGAAGTATTATATTAAGGCAAACTTCTTACTACAATGATAGGTGAGAAGAAATTGCAAATTCTTTTAAGGGACAAATCAAAAGACACTCTTACATCTCCTTGACCATCAGCGATCTTTTATGGCTTAATCTAGAGTTTTTCTTTTACAAACATATGATTATAACTTAAAAAAACATCAGATGGTGTGATATATAACACTCACATACATATGTACAATTAAGCATTTACAAAATGCTCGGTATGTACCAAGTATAGCAGTAAATATTTTATTTAGATCGTCTCTTTGAATCTTTATAAAACCAATATTAAACAAATACTATTACTATCTCCATTTTACAGATGAGAAAACAGTCTCAGAGGGGCTTCACCAACTACCCAGGGCTGCCAGATAGTTAGGGGCTTGGTCAGAATTTGAACCCAGGCTGCCTGGTTCCAGACACAAAGGTTTTCCACTGTGATTCAGAGTCCTTGTCCCTTTAACTTTGTGTCTCCAGCTTGGTTGCACAGAGCTGGTAATCAATTAATATTCATGAATGAACAAGTGAGTGAATGTGTAAAGGAATGTGTATTCACTTAAAATACATAAATAGCATTTTAAATTACAATTTAGGCGAGGCAAAAATAGAATACACTTCGCAAAATCACTGCTCAAACTAAACTATAGCTGCAGAGAGTCTCTTCCTATCACTTATGTTCAGAGAGCTGTTAGCTATCAGAGGCGCTGCACTTCTCTTAGAGGATTAGCACCTTGCTTGCCTCTTAATTTCTGAGAATGGGATCCTGAGACACAATATCTCCATTCCCCTTTGGCTTAACTACATGCTCAGTGGTATCTGATGGGAGTAAATGGCTTTAGATTGTTCCTAAAGCATCATAACATTTTCTTACAATATATTTACCAACAGACCCATATGCAAATATGTGGGTGAAGTAAGAACCACAAAAGGGAATAAATTTACATTGATTGAGAGACTGTGCACTAAGCATGGGATTTGATGGTGCCAGGTATGTTATATTATTTAATTCTTAGGATTAGATATTATATACTGCACAAAATACCACAAACAGTCAAGTGATCTTGAGAAAAAAAGGACAAAGATAGAGGCATCATGCTTCATAATTTAAAATTACATTTCCAAGTTATAGTAATCTAAATAGTATGGTATTGGCATAAAAACTGATACATGGATCAATGGCACAAAATTGAGAGCCCAGAAATACACCAATGCATATCGGTCACTTAGTTTATGACAAAGGAGACAAGGATACAAAATGAGGAAAGGACAGTCTCATCAATAAAAGATGTTGAACAAAATAAAGAGCCACATGCAAAAGAATGAAACTGGGCTATTATCTTACAGCATATACAAAAAGTAACTCAAAATGAAGTGAAGGCTTGAACGTAAGACTGAAACTGTCAGACTCATAGAAGAAAACATGGGTGGTAAACTCTTTGATATCAGCCTTGGCTATGATTTTTTAGATTTGATACTGAAAGCAAAGGCAATAAAAGCAAAAATCAGCAAGTAGGACTATATCAAACTGAAAAGCTCTGCACAGCAAAGAAATCAACAGAATGAAAATGGGCAAAAAAAAAATGCAAATTATGTATGTGATAAGGAGTTAATATCCAAAATATATAAAGAATTCATACAACTCAACCACAAACAAACAATCCAATTAACAAATAGGCAGAGAATCTGAATAGATGTTTTTCAAAGAGGATATACAAATGGCCAACAGGTTCATGAAATGATGCTCAAATCACTAATCATCAGGGAAATGCAAATCAAAATCACAATGAGATATCACCTCACATCTGTAGAATGGCTGTTATAAAAAAGACAAGAAATAACGAGTGTTGGCGAGGATGTGGAGAAAAGGGAAACCTTGTGCACTGTTGGTGGGAATATAAATTGTTACAGCCACTGTAGAAAACAGTATGGAGGATCTTCAAAAAAAATAAATAAATAAAAATAAAACTACCATATGATCCAGCAATACTACTTCAGGATATTTATCCAAAGAAAATGAAAACACTAGCTTGAAAAGATATCTTTACCCTAGTCATTGCAGCATTATTTACAATAGTCAAGACTTGAAAGCAACCTAAGTGTTCATTGAAAGAAGAATGGGTAAAGAAAATGCGGGGGGTGTGTGTGTGTGTGTGTGTGTGTGTGTGTGTGGTGTGTGTGTGTGTGTGTGTGTGTGTAATATAATCCAACTGTAAAACTGGAAACGTCGTCATAAATGGACCTTGAGAGCATTATGCTAAGTGAAGTCAGAGAAAAACAAATACTGCATGATCTCATTTATATGTGAAATGTTAAAAACTGCCCCCACGCTAAAAACCGATCTAGATACAGAGAACAGACTAGTGCTTGCCAGAGGAAGGGGTGGAAACTAGATGGAGTGGGTGAAGGTAGTCAAAAGGTACAAACTTCCAGTTATAAAATAAGTCCTGGGTATTTAATGTACAGATTGGTGACTGTAGTTAATAATACTGTATGATATATTGGAAGTTGCTAAGAGATATTGGAAAAGTTTTCATTACAAGAAAAATAATCTATAACTATGTGTGATGATGAATTTTAACTAGACTTATTGTGGCAATCATTTTGTAATATATGCAAATAGAAAATCATTGTTATATACTTGAAACTAATATGTCAATTATAACTGAATAATATTACAAAATCCACACACAAAACAATTAGATATCAGGTAAAAAAAATGGAGAGTATTGCCCCTAGGTCACACAGATAAACAGCAGAGGTAGAGTGTAATTCAAATGCAGATTTGTCTGACTCTAAATTGGTGCCTCTTCCACTCCATCATACTACTTTTCATGGATCCTATTCTTGGGGAGTTCGTATGGCATATATACATAAAAATTATTAAATATACAAGATGCCTTATAATTAAATGTTACCTGAGAGTTACAGTATTTATTTTTATAGGGGCTTGGGAAAAAAGAAAATCACTGCATGTAAGAATAGTCTGAGAAAGCTTCCTGATTGAGGTGAAAGTTAATATTGACAGAGATCATGATGGGGTTGTAGATTGGTGGATGGGAGGTTGGAGAGCATGCACAACTTTTATTATTCTTCATTCAACAACTTACTGAAAGCACACTATGTATAAAACACTTTCTAGGTTTTAACTAAATGTCTGAATCATGCCAGGTAACATGCTAGTTATCTACTGAATCTTATTATATTTGAGTCTCAAAAGAATTTTGTGTGTGATAGGTATTACTTTCATTTTTATAAAACAGAAAAGCAGGCCAGTGAAATTAACTGACTTGACAAAAGTCCTATAGTCAGACAGAAGCAGAGCCAATTCTAATCAAATCTAGTCAATGGTCATTTCTGAAATAATGGTAGCATACTACTAGCAGATGTCAGGACCTAATAGATATACCACTAAATATCTGGCAAATCCATTATCAAAAAGTCATAATTGACCCATTGCGTTGCTGAATTGTTTTGTCAACTTTTGGGTTATTAAAATCTCAAAGAAAAAAATGATATGTGAGTGATGAGACATCTGTAAAAATAGATACTGTTAAAGAGATAGCAAAGCAATACATGGGTTTTTCCATGAACATTCGAAGGGGATGTATGACACAGCCACAACAATGAACCTTAGGACCTCTGACTACAGAGAATGATTGACCAAAGGTCCTGGGTGCTGCTCTTTGGTATTCATTGTTGGAAATTAAGCAAGGTCGTGCCTTCCATGGGCTTCTCCAGGCAAGAACTGAGCATCTGAGGATACTAAGACAGACTAGTTCCTGAAAGACAAGGTCTCCTCTGAACTGACTTTGGCTTGAGGACCCCCAGTGGCTTTGCTGGACTTGGCTTAGTTTGTATGGTAGTCCAGGGTGTTTCTGGCCAATCTTCTCTCCCTCTCTCTTTTGCTTACAGTCAGAGAATTGCTTTGTTGTTAGCTCCCCCAGTCTTCCCTGGTGACCTCCCTGTTTCCTCTCATGTAGGCATCTCTCCTAACAGAATCTTTGTATGTTTAATCTGGTCCTGGGGTCTGCTTCTTGGAGAATCCAGATGACTATGATGCAGATTAGCCTTGTCTCAGCAAATTACCTCACAGACTAATTCAGTTCTGACAGTAATTTTTACGCAAAATGAGGAAATAGTCATAAAGCTTGAAAAAATAGAACTTGTACGGGATATGAACACTTAAAATATTAAAAGAGATTTTAAAATGTATTAGGTGTTTTGCATAGAAGATCTTGTTTATTCCTGACCAGAATCCTACAGTGTAACGTTATCTTCAATTATCATTGTCCAGATAAGGAATCTGAAGTTACAAAAATTTACAGAGCATTCTCAAGCTTATACAATGAATTGGTGATGAGCTAAGGCTCCAACCTAGGACTCATAACTCAGAATTTTTATAGAATGTGGTTTTCAAATACTAAAGCCTGAGTATATTCGACATCAGTTGTTCATGTCACTTCATTAGTCTTGTTAACTTGCTATTTTTAGTAAAATACAATGCCGTCTAGATCTAGTTAAATGATTTCTGAGAAGAGACATGCATATGCCTTGTGCAGGCCTAGTAGTAAGTGTTCAATATTGGTTAGTTGAATTACATTGAAGATTGATACTCATGGAAAAGACTTATGACATTTTCCAAGAATCTAATAACCTAAGAGCTATGCAAATTTGAACGGATTTGTTTAGGCTTTCGACTTTAAAATATCATGTTTGTTTTTTAAAAGAGAAAATAGATACACACAAAATAATGACTAAACATGAGAGGCTGGTAAATAGTGGAAGCTGAGAACAGAAGACTTTATAAACTAAAGACTGTAGACCTAACATTCATACAACATGCTGCAGCTTGCCAGGCACTTTCACAGATAGTGCCACGTTTAATCTTTACAAGAGCCCTGGGAGGAAGGCATGATTAACCACCTTCCAGAAATGGGAAAAAAAATGAGCTTCAGAGAAGAAAATAAAAACCATGCAAGGATTGTAGTAGCAAGGGTTCCTGGCTAAAACTTATGGGGATGGACCTGTCTGGGGAGAGCAGATGAAGCTACGGAGCACTTGCACAAGCAGATTTTCATGGCAGGAAGTGACCTTTAAGGAGTTTCTATGATGGACATAGGAAGGCAGGATTTGAGGATGTGCAGCTTTGAGAACATGGGCTGACAACACCCTTAGCAGAAAAATGGGTAGAATGGCAATTTGGGGTCACTCTCAAATGGCCTCATAACCTCATAACAAGATCAGTGGTAGAGAGATGTGCAGACTGGATAAGGAAGAATGTGCCAAATGCCATGTGATGACTAGCCAATGAATGAGTTTTGAGTACATGTGAGACTCCTCTATTGAGGACTTTAAGACATAACTGGGTCAGTTTTTACAGAGGGATAGATTTTCTCTGTGTGCTAGTTTGGATAGTAGTCAATAAAATTAGGAGTTTTACTTTAAATGTGACACTCTTTCCCGTTTCTAGAGACTAAGAAAATTTAAATCTGCTTACGCTATTAGGTGTTTTTGGAGGCACCTTATTCACAGCAAGCAGAAAGAGCCCTGGACTAGAAGTTAGCTTGCATTCTAGTACTAGCATTGCAACTAACTAGTTATGCAACCTTGAACAAATCACTGCTGCTCTCTAACCCTCAAAAGAGAGGGTTAGACAGTAGCTAATAAGCATTCAGGAGCAGTGTGGGGTATATACCTGTTTTATGTGACAATAGGAAGTGGTAGCAGCCTCTGTAAACTGAGGATATTCAAATACAAAATTTTTAAAACTCCGTGCTGGGAAAAAATCTGCAGTCCAACTCTGGTTTGTAGATAACCAATTTGCAACTTCTAGACTACATGTTTGCTACCCTAAAATTTGATGACTTCAAAGATGGAAATTAAGAACACATATCTTTGAAAGGAAAAAAATCTAAAAATTGTTGAACATTTACTATTGTCTGATGAATATTATCTCATATTAAATTATATGGTTTTTTCTATTTTACTCCTACTTAACATAAAAGCAACTGGCATGAGTGGCCCATATGTAGTAAATTCAAGGAGATAGAGATTATTCAGAAACAATAACAAGTTAGTCTAGACTTTTAAGATTATGGGTAGACATTTGCTGACAGAAGGAAAACCAAAGAAAGAGGGAGGGATGGAAGGAGGAGAGAGGGAGAGAGGGAGAGAGGGAGAGAGGGGAGAGAGGGAGGAGGAGGGAGAGGGAGAGAGGGAGAGAGGGAAGAGAGGAGAGAGGGAGAGAGGGGAGAGAGGGGAGAGGGGAGAGAGGGGAGAGAGGGAGAGAGGGGAGAGAGGGAGAGAGGGAGAGGGAGAGAGAGAGGAGGGAGAGAGAGGGGAGGAAGGAGGGAGGGGAGAGGGGGAGAGGAGAGGGGAGGGAGGGAGGAGGGAGGAGGAGGGAGGGAGGGGAGAGAGGGAGGAGGAGGGAGGGAGGGAGGAGAGAGGGAGAGAGGGAGAGAGGGAGAGAGGGAGAGAGGGAGAGAGGGAGAGAAAATCATGGGACTAGTGAGCTTACAGCACAGTTTTACCCTATAAATTACAGAGAAGGGAATTTAGATGCTTGTGAGAGGCTGAAAAGGGACCCCACCATAGAAATCAAAGAAGTTTCCAGGATGTTTCAGAGTAGATGCTAACAGCGATTGTCTTTCTAAGGAATGCACAGGACACTGGAAATAAAGTCCTGTGTTCCACATTGTACATGAGCAGTAGACTAGCAAAGGCTGATCTGGGGTTTAGTTAGATGGTAGCTGACTTACAGAGTCCTGTGACCCTAGTGTGATGCTGGAAAAGCTAGTTCTAATTTCCTAAACCTGCACAGAAAGGGCATAGAAAGGGCAGAGTGGGTGAAATGCTAGAAGGGCTGGCTGATTGGAGGGGGACTAGGCTCAAAGAATACAAAGTTGGAAGACCTGCCACTGGAAGCTCAGGCAGATGCAGGAGCTGCTGTATTGCATACATGACCCTGGCATACTGTGGGCATTTGCTCAATAATAGTTCCCTTAACAGATCTCATGAGATCTTCTCTGATCTGAAAAAAGGCCAATTAAGTTGATAAATACTGATGAGCCCTGATATATCAGTCACTAGGATAGTTATTAATAGTAAAAGGGTGACCATGTTATGATCCAATGTGTAAGGCAAAATGCACCAAGAGACATGTGAGACCAGAGAAGGAAGGAGTTTACCAGGTAAATAAAAGAGAAGTCATTCTAGAAAAAGGACACCAAACAGTATCAAGAGATAAAATTATATCGCTCCTTAGAACAGGGGACTGTGAGGTTGATGAGCTGGCGAGAAACAACTGTGTGTGGGAAGCAGAGAAGTAAAGGGGAATGAATTTGGAGACCAAAACCTCTCCAGGTCTATGTCTAAAGGAATCCCTAGGGAACATAAATAAAAATGGCAAAGGATACAAGAACAGACAAGACCCCAAAGGAGGCTAATCACCATGTTAGAGACGATGAATGAAGAAAATACAGCTTTTTCCCTCTTGGACTAAATGATTACAAGAGAGCCTCTGTATCCCCTTAAAGCAGAATTATGCCTGGAACACAAATGCTCAATAAACACAGAATGAGTGAATGAGGGCACATTCTCAACAGTAAAAAAAAAAAAAAACCCTTAAATAGGCTCAGATACCAGGAAAGGTATCGAATGCTCCAAACTCTAATTGCTCAAGGGGAAGGTAGAGTTGGTCCAGACAACCTCTTTTTTTCTTTTTTTTGTGGGACTTCTTTGAGCCTGAGGTTGTAGGTGGCAAGAGGAAGTGGAAGAGGGGCATGGGAGGGTCATGAGAAGCTGCCAGGTAAATAAAAGAGAAGTCATTCTAGAAAAAGACATTGTTTTTTCTACTTGGCCTGGGGTCAGCCTTGCTAATTAATTATGTACATGGAGATGAAGGAAGCAGGCCCTCTATACCAGCTGCTCCCAAACAGCCTGCAGGTATAGCCCAAGGGACAGTAAACAGTCTGTTAAAACCTTCCTCTCTGTGGACACCCACCTTCCCATAGACACTAACATATTGGCCTGCAACAAATTGGATGTACCTGCCTCCCAAAATGCTTCCTGAGCACAGCCAAAAGCCCAGCAGAATTTCCCAGAGGATCAGCACATATGTCTTACTTTTTTCTTCCATCGACTAAGAAAATGGTTTAGGGAAAAAAAAAAAAGCCCCACAAATGTCCTTAAGGAACGTCTCATTAATTCTCAGGTCTCCTGAGCACACATCTTCCTGAGCAGCAGCAGGGAATCGAGAGTAAGGCAGGACTGGTTCACAGATAAGAAATAGCAAATCTAAGAAAGCTGATTAAGTGAAGAATTAAAAGTTTATTATAATTGGTGTTTCTAAGTAGGTTGCCAAGTAATTGTTTAAGAAAAAAAAAAACAACATGCACAAGATCAAGTTTCAAATCTCTTTTAGGAAAAACAATAAGATATTAATTTGTGTGGTTACTGTAATAGAGTTTAATGAATTTTCTGGTTGAATAATCTTTGGGAAACTATATTGCCAATTAAATATCAGCTAAATAAGCACAAACAAGTGAAAAATAAAGAGATGGAGAGAAAACATTCCACAAGACCTTTATCATCTGGTCTCACTTACTTTTTCCTACCATATCTAGATTTTGAAATATGGGTCCTGCCATGTTTTCTCTACCTAGAATGCCTTTGCCCAAGGAATCCTGTCATATTTAATCTTGATCCTTGGCTATTCCTCACAGTCCTGCTTACCAGCCACTTTGTGGGTGATGAGATCCCTGTTTCACCCTAGTTTACTAGCTTTCTTCTGTTTCCCTAGCATTCTGTTTGAGCATGTATCATATCAAGTAATTATTAGATTTACTTGCCTGTCTCCCGTGCTTGCCTGTGGATTTTTCACGGGCACTTATTTTTATTGTTTTGCCTCCACTTTTATTTTGCATAATGCCTGGTACACAGTAGGTTCTTTTTTATGTATTTTATTTTTTATTTTTATTTTTCAATTACGGTTGACATTCGATATTATATTAGTTTCGGTCAGTGGGTTCTTAATATTTGAAGGAACTCCCGTTCTCATAGACATTTAATTTTTCTTATTTCAACTATTAAATAGTTAATACCTACTATTCATTAAGTGTTGAAAAACAAAGATTCATGTTCTTTCCCCTATTCAATATAACCGGCTCCCCTTTTTCTGCAAATTTAATTCATCGGACAAGATCCAACTGAAGTGTAAGCTCCTTCTGTTGTCTATATATTCAGGATTTACTATAGAGACTCATTTTCAGCTAGAGAATAGCACTGTGTCTAAAGCAATCACTGCATTGGGGGGAGGCAATTTTAAATTCAATGAAAATTTATTTACTTGCTATTCCTTGAGCACGAGCAAACTGTAAAAACACCTGTTCCAGACTTTGGAATACTTATTACTTGCAACTTTTTCTTGGCTCAGTCAGGAAAGAGAATGGTGAGGGTCAACATGGGAAGGTACAAAGTTGTATCAGATACAGTTCACATGAGATAACTGTCTAGTAGAAGAGATAAAGCATGCTCATAAATTAGATCAAATAACATAGTTCCTGAAAGTCCTCTCTGAAGTATAGAGTGCTATATCAAGGTAAGTTTTTCTCATAAATCACTGTATCTTAGTACTCAGTGATGCTAGTAAGGCAGAGACAAAGTGCAAGGGGCATTCAGAAGATGACTTCATTCCTATTAGAACATTGTACAGTGTTAAGCCAGGGTAGAAACAATAAATATACATTGACAGGCACCATTGGGCCCAGGAAAGTTTTTTTCTTATCCCCTCCTGAATTCTAAGGAAAAGATCAAGTTCTTCATATTTCCACTCTCTTCTTTTGGATGATACCCAAAACATAATGCTAGTAGCACCATGAAGCAATATAAGAACTTGGGTCAAATCCAAGCTCTACCACTTGCCAATTATACCACAGGACCATTGCTACCCATGGTCCTGGGTTTCAATTTCCTCAGCTGTGAATGGGGTTAAACATTTTCTACCTTATATCTTGTTATGTGAATTTCAAGTGCAATCATTCTGTATATAGCACAGAACAAAGTTGTTAATACAAAGTAAATTATTTCTTCTGGTTTCCTCTGTTTTCAGAGCAATTCCTGGATTGGAGGTGTGATACAGAACCCCTAGTAAGTTACACATTCTTCCTTTCCTCCCACCTTCACAATGAATTTAACTTTGTAAAATCAAGTAAAAGAAAGTAGTGAGAGGGTAACAAAGTCAGGGAAATGTGTAGTATTCTTTCACTTGGAAATTTGTGAGCATGTTGGGGCCAGGTGTTCTTGGGTACTGTCTACCACTTGGCCAACTCTTATTCCCCTACAGATCATCTGTGCTGCAGAGTGCAACATCATTCAAGGCTTAGGGCCATTTGTTTGATTTTCCTGCTTCAAAGTACTAACGTGCATCTTTGCCCAGATGGGAAAAGACTGTGATCCAATTTTACCTCAGTCACTTACTATGATCTTAGACAATTAATTAAACTTCAAGTCTCAGTTTCCTCATCTGTAATGTGCATGTACTAGCAAAACTAACCACACAATCTGCCTGTAAGGATTACATTGAATGATGTTTTGTTATTATTTTCCTTACCATTATTAGTCATCCAATGATTTGGATAATGATAGCACAAAAAGGGAAATTGAGTTCTGAAGATACTGGCTCAATAAACAACTTTAACAAACAACAAGAATTTTATCCAGAAATATCCATTTTTGCTCCCATGTCAAATTTATTAATTTTAATTATTTACAGAAGGATATTGGAACTACCAGTATAGCTAGGAGTGCCAGATTAATATTTTGATTACTTGTCACAAAATTTAAGAAATATATTAGGTTATATCAGATGAAAAAACTTTAGGTTACTGTTGTTTATTATCTTACATGTCATTTGGAAATGATAACTAAGGTTAAGGGCAGGGACTTGCTATTTAATATGATTTTTGAGCCAGTCTGTCCTCTTCTCTTTATTCACTTATTCAACAAAATACTAGAGTAAGAGTTAGCAAAGAAGACCGAAGAGATAGATTTTGTTAAAGAGTTAGCTCTTCATTCATTCATTCATTCATTCATGCACTCATCTATTCATTCAGTTAATTAGTAATTAATTAGTAATTTTTGCTTTGGACCATACATTCTTCAAAGTACTAGTGAAAGAGTGTTAAATAAAGCAGTTATAATCCATGCTTTTATGCAGCTTATGGACTGTATTTTAGAGGGGATGATATATATTACATAAATGCAAATGAATAATTAATTTCAGTATATTAAAATATGAAGGAAACAAGAAGTGTGATAGATAATGATGTCTGTGTATGAGGGGGATCAACTTAAACCGGAGAAACTCCTTAAAGTAACATTAAGCTAAATTCTGAATAAAGCTTACTATTAGAATGAGACACTTCACCTTCCATGTAAAATTTGGAAGCCAATATTTTTAGATGACAGAATGTATGCCATGCAGAAATTTCCAAATAAATTCTTTTTTAATTTTTACAAACTCTTTGCCCTGTAAACGCTAATTCTAATCAAAAGTGAATCAATCACCTCAGCTATTAAAAAAAACATATTTCCAGTAAAATGGCAGGTGAGATTTCCTGAACTCTCTAAAAATGCTAGACTCTGAATAAGGACAGACATTTCTTAATTCATAGCCAAGCTTACTGGCACTCACTTGCATACTCTTATATACATACACAGGAGATCTCCAGAGACCACGAATATAGAGGGAACAAACTACAGTGATAAATAAATGCTGAGTGGTTGGCTCCGGGCATTTACCAAGACCTGCTATCTAGCGTCTTGAGTTTTAATGGCTTTAGACCCACAGAGGATGGAGAATTAGAATCTAGGACACCTACATACAGCTGAGAACCTCAAAGGCTATGTGTTATGTTAAAGAGTGTTTTTTGGAGGGAAAAGCCTGCCAGCAAAAGAAAATCACAAGGAGAATTGTTTGCTTATTGGTGTTAGCCCTGGAGGTGTAGGATAAATGTCTCTGAGAATTTACAACTATAGGCCATACCTCAAGCAGGTTTGGAGTTTGAAACTACACTGTTTTGTTTGTGAAATGTCAAGTATAAAAGGTATTACAAGTAACTTTGGGGTTAAGGTGCCTCAGGGCTCCTAGTAGTGGTGTAAATGTAAATTCCCCTTAGAGAAACTAAGACAGTAAAATGATGAAATTAATATACACTCTGGAAGAGGAAGCAATAATCAGAGGGTCCAAAGTGATACTGTTTTGGGTTCTGGGGTTTCTTCTCACAGGTTGCATTTTTGTTCATAAGACTCTTAACTAGATTCTCCTTTATTAAATCTTCTCAGGATAGAAACAGACTTTTCTTTCCTTGAATTACGTTATGGTTTCCTATTGTTCTTTATATTCCATAACTTCCTATCTTGGATCACACTATTTGTGCGCATCCCTTTTCTGTACTTCTTTCCCTCGGCACGAAGTCTGTATTCCTTAAAGCACAGTGTAGTGTGTGCTCGACAAGCATCCGCTGAAAGAAGGGGACAGCATGGTGTAGTGGGAAGAAGGCAGGCTGTGGGAGTCAGTGGACCTAGACACAAATTGCAGCTCTAGATCCTACCAACTGTGTTGTCTTAGGTGTGTGACTTCACTTCTTTGAGTCTCATTTCCTCAAGTGAAAAGTAAACAGTAATAGCTAAAATCTCAAGAGGTTGTGTTGTAAGGAAGAAAAACACAAGTTACAGTGCCTGACCCACAGCAGGCACCCAATAAACATCAGTTGCCTCAGCCCTTAATTCTTTTAGTTTGGAAGAACTCTAAGTAGTATCTCTAGTAATAAAAATTGTATTAATGCCAACGTTACAAAAAATGCAGGTTTAATGGTAATCTCTCCACATAGTGAGCATAATTGCTTTGAATAAGCATCCATTTTACTTGGAGACTAATGAGGGATTATGGATGATGATTTAATGCACTAAGCATTCATACTTAGCAGCCATGTATAACCCTGCCAAGGGCAGATATTCAGGAGCTGATAAAATTCAGTCCATGAAAGTTCCCAAGGACCTTGACTCATTTCTCTTGTCTCTGTTCCTTCAGTGTAGAAATCAAACAAACCCCTAGATTATAGGGCCAATTTCCGGCCTCTGCAGTCATTCATTCTCAAAATAAACCTTAATATGAAAAACAAAAAAACAAACAAACAAAAAAACCCACAATTCTCCGCCATTCTCAACACCTAGAACAGCTTTTTCAAAATCTGAAGTTTCCCCTATGTTTCAGTGAAGATGTGAACTGTTTATCTTTTAAATCACACATTCCTGATTGAGGTAAACATGTCTTTCTTGAGGGTTCCTCTAGGAATGTCCACTGATATGGGCCTTGCATATTAATCAAACAGCACAAGCTTGCCCCTTCCTTCCAGAACAACTATCCAGTGATTTTGAAGATACAGTCAGGTCCCCCCCCTTTTTTTTTATTCTCTAGGCATAATATGTCTTCTTTTTAAAAAAATCCTTGTTCAAGGTACAATTATAGCTCTAAAGAATGAATGGTAAAAAGAACATATTCAAAGGTAGCATAAGGAAATGAACAATATTCTACATGTATTCAGAAGAAAAATCATAGAACAGGATTATCACCTCTCTTATTATTTATACTAAACTTCTGTTAATGCAGCCTAAGATTGTCTTAGAGTCTTTGGTGACATTATTCCACTTCTAACGACTGAGCTAAGCAGGAACTAAAATCCGCAATTCTTCACACAGCCTGCTGCTGAGTTATGCCTAATCTTCATGTACTCACATGATTCATTACCTCGACAGGTATATATTAAGTGCTCACCCTGTGCAAGGTACTGTGCTAGCTGCAGAAGATACAATCTAGATACAGTTCCAGCTTTCAAGGTGTTCTCAGTCCAGTAAGGACAACAGGCAATTAAACACAGCACAATGCATTCCACAATAAGCATGTTAAGAGATTCCCAGAGGAGAGGACTGAACTCAGACTTGGATACTATGGAAAGGCTTCCCAGATGACGTGATATATGAGGATGAATGGGAATTAGCTGGGCAAAGAGAGTAGAGAAACGAAAGCAGAGAGAATCTGATTTTCCTCACAGATAGTGGGCAAGTTCTAAGGTCAGGATCCCAAGAGAAACTCAATCTCAGAAATCACACAGCATTACTTCAGCCATAATCTATAAGATAGGAGTCACAAAGGCCCACCCAGGTACAAGGGGAAGAACCATGGGCTCTTCTTCGTGAAATACTTACAAAGTTCTGGAAGAGCAGGTATTTAAAAAATATAATCAGCCACATAAGCTGTGGTTGACACATAGAATGTGAGGTTGGGTAAAGGCCAGAGAAAGGACTTCGGCTTGTTAGACTTTTGTTTTTGCTCCAATCCCTGTATCCCATCAATTTTTATCTGTCCCCATTTCCATTCCCTAGCAATGTGTTTTCTGCCAAGGTAGAGACAACCTGGAGAAACAAATCCTTAACATATTGGGGAACGTGGCACCATACAATACAATGCTTCAATCTGTTAAAGGTTACCGGTATGGAGGCAGGAATAGTTATTGATAAAGAAGAACCCATAGGCCTAGTATATGAGATGTGATGTGGAACCAATGTACAAAAGTTGAAGTCCGGATTCTGGGATCTTGAACAAGTTCTAAAACCTCATTAAGATTTTGTTTCCTCATTTATAAAATTTACATAGTAGTAGGACTGAATTACTACTATATATATATAAAAAATCAAACGTGAGCTATTAGTAGTGATTTGCATCTCAGATCAACCACAAGATTGTAAACTCCATTAAGGCAGGAATATTATCTTTCCTTTTTCATGCTGGGGACCCCAGTGACTAGAATAATGCTCAGCTCCTAGAATATGCTTAAATACTTGTCAAATGAATACTTGTAAAATGAAGGATTGAAATGCTTGTTCAAATGTACATAAGCCCAAAGGTCCACTGTTTACGTGTATTGGCATGTGGGTCAGAAGGCATTTCTCTAGGGAATAATGACAGGGTAGATTACTAGAAGTGCATTAAGGTCATAGACCCATCAAATTAGGTTCTCAAAAATTCTGTGATTCAACTTTATAAAATCACACTTAAAACTATATGAGAACCTAAAGTTCAGAGATATGAGCTGATGACTTTGGGATCACAGTAGATAAAAAAAAAAGTGTTAGAAGTGAGACTAGAACTCAGTTTTCATTCCCTTGGTCTTAGTTTTTCTTGATCTCTTTCAGGGCTTGCCCCCGCCCCTCTCTTTGTGTGTGTGTGTGTAAAGGAGGTGCATTTTTTTGTTATGTACTCCTGCTGTAGTTATGATTCTGGTTGGTGTTCATCCATATCTCATTCTGTGTACCCACTGACTTAGCTGGTTCATAATCTAAAGATAGAAATATAGCTTATAAGGAAATCTTTGTAAGGTAGAATTACATTTATTATATAAGAATCTTCTGATTTACATACACACTGGTGTTTTTGAATATTCATCTCCTTCTGCTACCTGGAGGCACTCCTCTAGTCCCCATCTGTGCCCCCTCCTTCAACACACTCAGCATTATTATGGAGGCTGCCTACAGAGAACTCTAAGCAGAGCCTTAAGAAAGCCTTTGTTTAAGAGAAAAATACTATAGCAGGTGTTAAAGAACAATGTTAAGGACTATCAGTGCTTATTACTGGGACCTTTATTATCCATTACAATGAAAATTTAAAGAACAGAGAGAAAGACTTATTAGAGGGAAGTAACTATTTGTCTGACTTTTTTTAAGGAATGGAAGATGGCAGGGATTGAGTATCTCTAGTAACCTTTTAAGGCAGCTATTCTGAAACCTAGTTGATAGCTATTAAACTAAATTTGGAGAGCGTTTCTACCAGACCAGTACTCCAGGATCTGGAAATATAATGGGCTTTCCAGAGTAGTGGTTCTCAATGTCTGCTGCACATTGGAATGTCTCAAGGGACTTAAAAAATACTGGTGTCCCACCCCCGAAGATACTAATTTGATTTAGGGAAAAACCTGTGCACTGGAATTTTAAAAAACTCTCCATGTAATTCTAATACACAGGGTTGAGAACTATTGCCCTAGACCTGGAATTCACAAACTTTTTCTGGAAAGGGTCAGAGACTAGAAATGGTAGGCTTTGCCGGCCATACAGTCTCTGTCCCAAGTACTTAGCTCTGCCCCTGCAGCACAAAAGCAGCCACAGATGACATGTAAACAAATGGGCATGGCTGTGTTTCAGTAAAACTTCAGTTACAAAAAAGCTGCCTATAGTTTCCTGACCCTTGTCTAGACTCTAAAAAGTCATCAATCGTGAATTGAAAGGGTATACATTTAAGGCCAGGTGATCTTGTACTGTGAAAGAAGGGTTGGGTTAGTTGGGGAGAACAACTAAAGATGAAATAATTCTCCTGAAAGCCAATTTCTAAAAGCATATATAATATAAAATTCTGTTCTGTTTTCATTGGGAAATTCATTTTATATTTTAAGAAAAGTCCACTGTGGCTAATATTAAATTTTTTAAACACTGGTGCTAACTTCTGTTCAAATATTTTGTGTAGCTATGTAAACATACACTCAGTTTTATAGCTGATATCTTGAGAGCATTTTACACTAAAGATTCATAGTCCACATTTCTGCTCATGTATTTGGAGTAAATACTGGGACATGCATGCTCATAATCTGTTACCATCATTTTTCAGACTGTTACTTTGACAAAATGTAATATTTTGGGAGCAGCCACGAGTTTTGCCTTCCTTGCAGAAAAGGGAAATTCTTAGATTTAAAAGTATAATTTTGGGTTTTCCCATTTAGCTTAGCTGTTGGCATATCTCCAGGCTTGCTAGAATCAGGCCAAGGCCTTTGTTTTTGTTTGTTTTTTGTTGTTGTTGTTTGTTTTTTTTTTATGTGGCAAAGCTGTGATATTGCCCAGTCTTTCCCATCCCTGCTTAATTTTAGACCCCAAAATCCAGCCAGGCCTGATTAGGGCAGGGCACACATTAGGAGGGCTAACACCAATGGAAGGAGGGAGGGCTGGACATCATTGGGTTGCCATGTGGTACTATGAATGCAGGGTAGTAGGGGAAAGCTAGATATTGATATACTCATAGCCTCTCAGCTTTCCATCACCCCATGCCTTGATAGTCTTGTCTTTACATGGAGTTTCTGTCTCAATCCCCTTGTTTGCTACTATTGCTGCCTTTACTTCTGAGCTCTTGACTACTGCATTACACTTTACCCCCAGGTCCTTGATGAAATTAGAATTGAGATCTGGCTCTAAAATCCAGCCTAGTTGTCTGGGCCTGAAAATGATATTAATGGTTAGTAGCAATAATGCTATAAGCCAATATTTTGAGAGTTTCATAGGAGTACATCTTTATTGAAGCATTTCATATGTATTATTCTGGGCATAAACAGGATATAGCCCCTTAGGGGGAAGATACTGCAGTCTCTCTTTAAAGAACCTATATCTGTTAATATATATGATAAGTGTTCCCTGCACTCCTTATCACTGTCTGGAAACTTGTATTGATATGATTCCTGTGGAATTCTCCTGTTACTACCCAAGTCAATCATATCAAACACCTAACCTTTGGCCAAGTCAATCGGATCAAACACCTAACCTTTGGTAGAGACAGGCACTCAATTCAGTTTCGGAATGCTCCTTCAGGTTGAGATTGAAACATCACTCTTTGGGGGCATCCAGAGGTGGGGTCAGACCTGCTGATTATCCAGTCCAGCCTAGGCCTGGCTTCTTCGAGTTTCTCATCAACTGGTATACTGTCCTTAACATGGGCTATACCTGTGCTTTTTAATCGTGAGCACAGAGGATATCACGATGAGAATCACTTACCAACCAGGACAAGTTTAGGGTCTAATGCGGTGGCACATCATCCTCGTCAATAGCTCCACTGCCATTCCCAATGACAGCAAGACCAACGCCACCATCACAATAATCACCATCGCCAGACACCTCTCACTCCCATTGCTGCCTCTCATCGACACGCCGCTGGCAATTTCCCCTACCCCCCCACACCACAGCCACTGCTGCCACCACCACCTCTACTCTTTCAGGAAGTAGGTAGTTTATCTATGCTACACGTGAATTATACAATTCTCAAGGTAAATAATATAGCCTCCAATTTATAAGTGAGGAAATTAGGGTTTAGAGTAGGAATGTGATTTACCCAGGGTAACATAGCTAATAAAGATAGAGTTGAGATTTAAGTCCGGCCCTGTTGGATTCCAGTGCCTATGCTCTTTCTATAATAATAAACATCTAAGAATGCCAGACCCTTGCTCTAAGTACATGGATTAACTCATTTAATCCTAAAAACCATGAAAAGTAGGTGCTATTATTTTCCTGGACAGCAAGGCAAATAAAGGAAAGCGAAGCACAGAATGATCAAGTCATCTGTCAAAGGTCATGGGCTAGTATTTGCTTGGTTTCCATTTCAGGCCATCAGACTCCAGTGCCAGTGCTCCTAAACTGGCTCTAACTCCCTTTCACAGACTCTACCAAAGAGCTTGCCTATGGTACTATGTGGCCTGTGCTAGATATGAACGGGCTAATGAAAGAAGAGATATGGGGTGAACTGCAGAGGTCAGAAGGTTCCACAGAGGAGAGCTGTTTGAGCTAAGTATTCCAGGATACATGCATACATAGATATTTATCAAGCAGAGAAGCCTCTGTGATAGCAATGTGGTTTTCTGAGTTGGAGAGAGATTGTAGTTCCTGAAAAAGGTATTTATTTCTCCCAGTGGCTATTAGTTTGCCCAGCCTTAGATTTTATTTCTTGATTCTAAGCAAGAGAATAGTCTAAAAAAGCGATACTATTGTGATGCTTTTAAAACAGATTAAGTGTATTTTTCATTTTACCATATTATGAAATTTATATTTTATATTACCACTAAAAGTAGCATTGGGCCAGTTAGACATATTAAGAATAACCTGAATTATAAAAATTAGTGCTAAAGTCAAATCTCTACTTAAGAGTCAAATAAGATGCTTATAAATTTAAAAAAAAAACAATTACACTACAATTATCATTGAAGTTAGTAAAGTGTATATTATTTTCACAAAAGCCATTCCCAAGATTCTTTCCCACTGAAGATGTTGATTTAGCCTTGATCAGTGACTTGGCTCACAAAATCACAGAATATGAGCCATTAAGGGGGAACTTACAGCACCTCCCTAGGTAGCGCAATGAAGCAGGTGAGTACAGAGATTCTGAAATCTAGTTATGTGACCTTGGCTGAACAGTGTGACTTTGACACCTGTCAATCAGGAATAATAGTGCCATTTACCCATTTAATTCACAGGGTTGAAATAAGTGAATGACCAGTGTTTAAATTTTTTTAAAGATGTCAATACTGGTGCTCAGAGAAACCATCTCTATAACCTAGTGAGCTGGTGTCAGGAAAGCACGATGGCTCAGATATCTTGACTCCGAGCTCATAGCTCTTATACCGAGCAATTCCATCTGTTTATTTAGGAATAGGGGACATAAGGCTGATTTCAAAGCACCAGCCCAGAGTCTACTTTCCACCACCAAGTTCAAAGCGACTAAGGTGAAGAGATGAGATCAAAGTGTTCTTCAGTCCACTCAAGTCTTCCAATGCCTGGCACTCTCCCAAGGGCACTTTACTCTCTCTGGTCCCATGACAGTTCCACACTGCACAAGGTGTTGCCAAAGCTGCAGTTATTATAGTTATTAACATTTTATGAGCTTGTTATTCACCCCTTAAGCTCCTTAATATAAAGTGGTGCATTTTAAAAGTGCAGCACTTACCTAATTGATTCTGCTATAAAAAGGTTGCTGAACTCCTTCGGTTTCTGCCTTTGCTTCTGAGTCTACAATGCGTTAATGGAGGCAATACAGATTTATGGACTTAGAAGTGATACAAGACAGCTCAAATTTTTCTTACTAGAGATTGCACAATCGTGTTAATTCCAATGGACTTTTCTCCCACTGTCATGACTGATGACCTTTGTTTAACTTTTGGATTTTTCTTATCCTGAAGAAGCTTCATATAATGCTGTTCTCAAGAACCCAACAGGTCTGCTTCATGCAACGATTACACATTTGGACTCCGGTTCTTTAGACTTCCAAATTTCACCTATGGAAGTTTTGCCAGTGACTTTTTCAGCTCTTGTAAAATAAGTCTCTTTATTTTGGAAACAACTCCAGCCTAAATGTTGGAAAGCTTATGCCTTAGTTGTATGCAACATCCTCAGCCTCTATACTCTGATCTTTGAAGTGGGAACAATAGCATTTGTCCTGTATGACTCCCAGGGATGGTATGACCATATGAAGATTAGAACTAAGATTCCTTTACTCTCATTACCATGGTATTGATTGAAATATTACTTAGAAATAGGTATATGAAAGTGCTTTAAGAATGACAAAGAAATATACAAGCAGAGAGGTTATGATTACTAATTTTCGCTGGGCAATTTACCTAATTTCCTTTTATACTACAAAATGATTAAAGTGCAACTGAAGTTAAAAATGTTTTATGTCTTCATGTTTAAAAGAATGGTGATCATCCCTGTGAACTGAGTATGTATTTTAAATGTCTTAGGGTGACCAGTGTTCCCAGAATATGTGAATATCAATACAACATGCACCTGAGCTGGGAGATTGAATCCTTTCCTTTTCCAAAGGAGACTCCTTCTCTTTTTGTCCCCAGTTTCTTGCCCTTCTGTAAGGGAGTAAACCTTGGATACTCAAACACAATAACCCCTCAAAAAGTAGGAGTCCCCACTTCCCCATGGCAATAATGTGATGAAAATATCTGTTGGTTTCTCAAATATTTGAATCACTTAAGTAAATATATCAGTCATGATGCTAAGTATGGATCTTATTTCCTTTCTCCTTTCACAAATATTTACCGAGTGCCCCATTTTATGTCAAGTCCTATGTTTGGCACAAGTTTCTTGACTTGAGATTCTCCCAGTTTCATAGAGGACACTGACATGTAAACCCCCAATTACAATACAGTGTGATAAGTTTATGCTATAAAAGTCAAGAGCAAAGGTTGAAGGGGTAAAGATAAGGGTCAATGATGCCTGGGCAGAGGAGACACTTGAATTGTCTTGAGAGATATGTAAAAGCTAACCAAATGGAGTAGGGCAGGCAATGCGTTTGCTATGGAGGAAAGAGGATGTCTAGAGACAGCCATAAAAACATACCATTTACAAAAGGAAAGTTGTTAGATGTTCTTGGAACTATAGTGTTGGTCTAGGAGAGTGATTACATTGCCAGAGTAGACAGACGTCTCTGAAGGTCATATTAAACATTCCCACATAAGGTAGAAATTTAATGTCCCATCTGATATGGGCAAATGGAATCCATGTATGGGATAATATAACTGTAGAATCTTAGTGGCCAAATTCCTTAATTTCTTTACCTATAAAATAGTGATACTATACTTTACCTATAAAATAGTGATACTATCATCCACGGAGGGTGCTTTTGAGACTTAAGTCTTTGTAAATTGTTGAATGTGGAACAAGCACTGTCGAAGCTGAACCCCTTCATGGTGCTTTAGATGGCATCCTTTCTCATGATGTCTTTCCTCCTGAAATTTCCCTTCTCCTGAGCCAATAGTTTCTCCCACTCTCCCAGATAATTTCTACAAACTCACCAAAAAAAAAAAAAAAAAAAAAAAAAAACTGCTTTATAATTTTTTTAGCGTAGAAAAAATTCTTCCTTCCACATTCTATTCCATCTACGGTCTGACTTTTTCCTTTTCTAAGAGAATTTCTCATAAGAGAAATTTCCATTCCAATAAAGCTTCCATCTCTACCATCTCCAGAGGCTGTCCACTGCAAGGTTCTCAACCATCCCCAATGGTCATTTCTCAGCTCTGTCCTTTTTCCTCAGCGATAACTAACTTGGCTAATTTCTTTCTGTATAGTGAAATATTTTGTTCTCTTGGCTTCACTAATGTCACAATGTGCTGACCTTTTTTCTACCTTTCTATTTCTCATGCTCAGTCTCCTTTGCTGTATCTGAATAGTGGCCTTTTTCTTATTCAGTCCCAAGGCTTCCAATGCCATGGACCAAGATCACCAGTCCCAATCCTCTCCTAGAACTCTCTTAGCACTTAGAATAGGACCAACTTCTTACCATGGCTTATGAAAAAGTAAAGTTCCTATTTCACAGCCCTTCTTCTGTTTTTATCTGATCAAATGACATTCTCCCATTTGCTCACTCATATCATATTGTTTTTCAAATTTCCTTGAACACATAAGCTTGTTCCTTCCTGCCATAGGAACTTTGTGTTAGATGTTCTGACTGAAAGGTTCTTCCAATATTGACATATCTTCCCCTTTCCAGCCATTCCCATTTCCCACCTTCCATGGTTACCTTACCTAAAGTAGTCCCAACATACTTATTTTGCATGACCACGTTCTAATTCTTCACACAGCTGTTATTACTACCTGATTGTTTTTCATATTTCATCTTGATTGACCAATTGTCTTTCCTTCACTAATGTTAACTTCATGAGAGCGGGAAACTTGTTTATCTTGGTGATTGCTTTACCCCAGGTCTTGCTTAGCAAGGGAAAATGCTCAACAAATATTTGTGAAATGAATCAATGAACAAATATTAGTTCTCTTCTCACAAGCCCTGTAAACAAATTCTGTTTGAGTGAATTAGTAAATAAGAATCACAACACTCATCTTCTCTCAATAGCCAATGTTTTCAAATATCCATCACATGTATTGTATTTAAATTGCTCCGTATGGTCTTTACTTGGGTCACTGGGTTTACTTTGTCCTGAGTTTGTTCCACTGGTAAATCATCTTAATTTCTTTGAAATCTTTGACCTTGTTCCTTTCATCCAGAAGGAAATAGAGCAGTAATTAGCAGCTATCATTAACTATGGTTGCCCTTGAAGACCTGGATGCCACTTTCTAAACTTCGAGTATCTGGAGTGCTTCTTTTGGGGTGGGGATTAGTGGATGCTCTGAAGAGGTTACCCTGGAATATGTTGGCATGAAAGGCAAATTATTGTTTATGTGCTTGCCATTGAGACCTGGGATAGGCATGCTACTAGAGTAGAGAACTGAAGGAAGTTCAGGAGGAAGGATTGCAGAAAGGAAAGAGAGACATATATCTGGTTTCACATCTCAGCTTGGCATTATTTTTAGCTGTATATTCTTCACCTATTTTTTTTATTAGTTTCAAGTATATAGTGCATTTATTAGACATTCATATAGTTTATGAAACTTTCCACCTGACTACTCTATCTTCCCTCTGGCTCTACACATAGCTATTACCTTACTGCTGTCTGCATTTCCTATGCTGTGCTCCCCACCCCCATGACCATCTATTAACTACTAATTTGTACTTCTTTAACCCTTCGCTGCTTTCTCCCAGCACCCTCAACCTCTCCCCTCTGGCCATCGCTCCATTGTCCTCTATATTTGTGGGTCTGTTTTCGATTTGTTCTTTCTGTTCCTTAGATTCTGCATGTCAGTGAAATTATATGGTATTTATCTTTCTCTGACTTATTTCACTCAGCATAATCTAGGTCCATCCATGTCGTTGCAAATGATTGGATTTTCTTTTCCTTTATGGCTGAGTAATATCCCATTGTATATGTGAACCATAACTTCTTCATCCAATAGATGGGCATCTATATATTGGCTATTGTAAATTGTGCCACCGTAAACATAGGGATGCATAGATCTTTGCAGAAAAATTTGTTTTGGTTTTCTTTGTGTAAATAACCAGAATTGCAATTGCTGAGTCAAAAGATAGGTCCATTTTTAATTTTTTAGAGAACCTCCAGACTGTATTCCATGGTGGCTGTACCGATTTGCAATCCTATCAACAGTGTACGCGAGTTCCCTTTTCTCCACATCCTCGCCAACACTTGTTGTTGATTTATTGATGATAGCCATTGTAACAGTAAAATTAACTTCACTTTCTAAGGGCTGACTCATTCAAATAATGATTTCATTTTCTACCAAAAATCTACATAGAATTTGTTCAAAGTGTATTTAAAGAGTAGAAAACTAAAGATTAAGAGGCCGCATTTAAAATATTTCGCTTAAATTGTTCTGAATAATTCTGATTTCACTCCCCATATAGCTATATGTAACACTAATATTGCAGTGAGCCACAGCATGAAGCATTAGGTTCCCCGATGCAGGTAACATTTAAGCAGTGGCCCTCAAGCCAGGGTGTTATGTGGATGAGTCCGTGTGTGGTAGAGAATATATATATATATATATATTTTTCAATTCAATCCAGTTAATGTTGTTGAGTAGACTGATTATACCAGTATTCTACTGACCACCTTTACATGGATTTATAAGATACTCTATGAGGCATGGCGATCACAGGCTGCAGATGAGGAAACTGATGTTCAGAGTGGTTAGTAAATGGCCAAGGGTACACAGCCAGTATTCAAATGAAAATCAGCAATGTCAAAGTTGATGCCTCTTGTGTCTTTGTCTTAGCGTGGTCGTTTTAGTTTTAGCCCAGAAACTAAGTCTTGCTTCTGCTACCAGGGCTGCCAAGACCATCTCCCTAGCAATCACTGGTAATTTGGAGGTGGTTGGAACGTGGAAACATAGTTGGTTACCAACCACTAGTTTACCACAGATGTTACCCTCTCGTGTTGAACTTTCCCACCGCACAATTATTCTACTTTCCCATCCATATTTTGCATATATGTAACCAGGATCCCAAATGAGTGCTCCCTACCCATGGACAAACATGAGTAAAACTGTCAATAGGTCCCAAAGATTTTTTCTTTAAGCCTTGTTCATTCATTGAGCTCCCTTACTCAGACACTTTATTTCAAGATCCTCAGGCTACAAAATTCCAAATCTTGCCATTTTACTCAACCTAAGGACACAAAGCCTTCCACTAGAGCTTAAAGTAAAATACAAATTTAAAGAGTTCAGCTAGGGATCCTGTGATCCATCCCAGAATGGTAACAGGATTGCTGTGCTCACTGTGGCAGAACATGCTAGCAGCTGGAAGGTGCAACATGGCCCTTTCCCAAACGGTTGAAATTTAAAAATCTCCAAGGGTAAAATGGTATAGACATGTCTTCTCTCCTTTTATGTCAGTTTCTCAAGGATGTTGTAGAGAAAGTATCAACATTACATTAGAAAATGTCCATTTTCAGATATCCCTTTCTCTTTAATCACATTTAGTATTTAACTGACAGGTGGAATAACAGGGCTTTGGGGAGCAAAAGAAGACAAGGCATGGAAAACCATGGAAAAAGAAAAATGACAGAGCAATGTAAGGTAAAGTAGAAGAAAAAGGAAAGAATTATTAATTTTTGAGCAACTTCATCATACCAGGAAATAATGTGGAGATGTTGTCCAACTCAAAACAATTCAGTGAGATGTTATCCATCTTTTAAATATAAAAAACAGAGGAGTAGGCAGCAGGCTTGATGTACCAAAGTGACACTACTAGTCTGGAACAGAATTTGGCCATATTGTCACTTTCTCTCTTCTAACTCAATCTTTCTAAAACTCCTTGAGGTAAGTCATAGTGTACCCTTATTCAGAGAGAAGAGAACAAAGACTTTTGGTAAACACATTTTTTTTTTAATACTAGCTTAAATTTAAACAGGTTTCTTTATTGTGGGACTTTTCAGAAATTTTATTTTACTGATAGCGACTATACAAGAGTATATTAAACATCGTTAGATTATGTAGGTATGTTTGTATTTCACCAATCAACTAATCTATTAACTACTCATTAACTAAAACTACATTTATTCATTGAATTTTATGATTACTCTTAGAAAGGTTTTAAGCTCCACTTTAACCTTAGTGACAAAGTTAGGGAAATCTTTCAGTTCAGTTCATTTGAACAAAATAGATACCCTTAATATGACCTGGCATTGTATTTATGCTTATTCCTGAGGGCCCTGCAATCAAATGGAAGTATGACACTGTAATAGATATTTTCAACATTATAATGCTATAATAGAGGAGGATGTAAAATCCATACCACTTGTATGAAAACAATAATAAAAAGGATTAAAAAACTACAAACTTAATTAGATCACTGGCATGAAGAAACTGAAATATAAAACATGAATAATTCCAAAAGTACTCATGATCTGCCCTCTTGGAACCATTAACCTTCATTTAGTTGTAATGAAGTCAGACAATCTTACATATTTGAGATACTCATGAAATAAAGTTAAAAAAAATTGGGGAAGGACAAATATTTTAAATGTACATAACTGCCGGTTTTATATCACAAATTTCCTGAGAAACTATCTTAAATTTCAAGACAGAATATAAAGTGTCCATTTGTGGCATCTGGTTTTAAATATAAGGCTTACACAATTTGGTTGCACATTTCTGTGTTTTATTAAACTATATAAGGATCCTTTAGCAGCTGAAGGCCTAACAAACTGGGATGGGCAGGGATTTGGTGAAGTTCAATTCTGCTTGTTTCTCCTCTTCCTACAGAACCCAAGGATTCAGCCTTACTAAAAATTACTTCTACCTTAAGGGATAGTATAGAACAGAGAACAAACTGATAGTTGCCAGATGGAAGTGGGATTGGGAGTTAGGTAAAAAAGGTGAAGGGATTAAGAGGTACAAATTGGCAGTTATAAAATAGTCACGGGGATGTAAAGTACAGCATAGGGAATATAGTCAACAATACTGTAATAACTATGTATGGTGACAGGTGGCTACTTGACTTATTGGGGGATCACTTCATAAGTTATATAAATGTCTAACCACTATGCTGCACACCTGAAACTAATGTAATATTGAATGTCAACTGTAATTGAAAAAGTGTTTTTTTAAAGAGATAGTATAGTATATTGGAATGATTATAGGCTCTAGAATCTGACAGATCTGGGTTTAAATCTCAGTTCTGACAGTTCCTACCAGAACTTGGCATTATATACTTTGATATTTGGATTCCTTCCTCTTAATGTGAAGTTCTATCAAATGAGATAAAATGTGTACTTTCTTGATCATAACTATTAAAAAATGTTAACTGCCTTCTGAGTGTTCACGAACAAGTCAACATATGCTGACTAATAAACATGGGAAAAGTATAGATGTATAAAGAGATGGGAGCTCTGAAAAAAGAGAGGACACATGAGCATTCTAGAAGAAACAGCTGTTGTTCATCTCCAGTTGACTGTTACTTTTATTTATTTTATTTTTTATGGTGACATTGGTTAATGAAATCCAATAAATTTCAGCTGTACACTTTAACAGTAAGGCGTATATATGTTTACACTGTGTGCTCACCTCCCATAGTTATATTTCTTTCTGTCACCGTATATTTGACCCTCTTTACCCCACCTACCTCCCCCCTCCTCCCCTCTGGTAGCCACTAGTTTATTGTTCATGACCATGAGTCTCTGTTTGTCCTGTTCATTTGTTGCTTTTAGGTTTATATCCCACATATAAGTGATATCATGTGATTTTCAACTTTTTCTGTCTGGCTTATTTCACTTAGCATGATTATCTTGAGCTCCATCCATGTTGTCACAAATGGCAGTATTTCATCTCTTCTTATGGCGGAGTGATATTCCATTGTATATATGTGCCACTGCTCCTTTAGTCAATCATCTATCGTGGGATACTTCAGTTGCTTCCATGTCCTGGCCACTGTGAATAATGCTGCTATAAACATCAGTGTGCAAATATTCTTTTGGATATGGGTTTTCAAGTCTTTGGAGTAAATACTCTGTAGAGGGATTGCTGGATCATATGGTAGATCAATTCTTAGTTTTTTTAGGAACCTCCATACTGTTTTCCATAGTGGCTGTACCAATTTGCAGTCCCACCAGCAATGTATGAGGGTTCCTTTATCTCTGCATCCTCTCCAATATTTGTTTTATTTGTCCTGTTGATTATAGCTATTCAACAGGTATGAGATGGTATCTCATTGTGGTTTTGATTTGCATTTCCCTAATAGTTAGCGATGTCAAGCATCTTTTCATATATTTGTTGGCCATTTGTAAGTCCTCTAGGGAGAGGTGTCTGTTCAGGTCTTCTGCTCATTTTATGATTGGATCATTTGTTTTTTTGTTGTTGTTGTTATTGAGCTGTATGAGTTCTTTGTGTATTTTGGATTAAGCCCTTATCAGAGGCATTGCTTGCAAACATATTTTCCCATTTGGATGGTTGTCTCTTTACCTTGTCAACAATTTCTTTTGCTGTGCAGAAGCTTTTTAGTTTGATGTAGTCCCATTCATTTATTTTTGCTTTTACTTCCCTCACATTTGAGGTCAAATTCATAAAATCCTACTTAAGCCCAAGGTCCTTGAGTTTAATTTCTATGTTTTCTTATATGTATTTTATTGTTTCAGGTCTTATATTCAGGTCCTTAATTCATTTTGAGTTAATTTTGGTGTGCGGTGATAGACGATAGTCTAGTTTCATTCTTTTGCAGGTGGCTCTCCAGTTTTCCCAGCACCATTTATCGAAGAAGCTTTCCTTTCTCCACTGCATATTTTTGGCTTTTTGGTCAAAAATTATTTGCCCATATAAATATGAGTTTACTTCTGGTTTCTCAGTTCTGTTCCACTGGTCTGTATGTCTGTTTTGCTGCCAATATCATGCCGTTTTGATCACTGTCACTTTGCAGTATAATTTGAAGTCGGGCAGAGTGATGCCTCCAGCTTCATTTTTTTTTTTTTCTCAGGATGGCTTTGGCAATTCGGGGTCTTTTGTGCTTCCATACAAACCTGATAATTTTTTGTTCTATTTCTTTAAAATATGCCAATGAGATTTTGATAGGGATTGCATTAAATTTGTATAATGCTTTAGGTAATAAGGTAATTTTAACTATGTTGAATCTTCCAATCCAAGAACACAAAATATCTTTCCATCTCTTTGTATTTTCTCTGATTTCTTTTAATAGGGTCTTATAGTTTTCATTATATAGATCCTTCACATGTTTTGTTAGATTTATTCCTAGATATTTTATTCTTTTTGTTGCAATTGCAATTTCCTGAGCTTTAGTGTTTGCCTCTGAAGATATGGATATTATCATCCTAACTTTGTTGTGAAGATCAATTGAGATCACATATGTAAGATCACATAGCAGAGTGCTCTGCATACAGTAGATGCTCTTTGCTTAGTCTGCTTTTCTCCTCAGATCCTTTTTAAATTGAATCTCTGCTACTTCCTATAACAGCTAAAGTTATTGAATATTCACTTTGTGTAAGGCACTGAACATATATGTAATAAGTTTATTTTAAATGCAAACACGTTTATAAAAAATGGAAAACATTTTAAATTATAAATGGATACAGATGTCTTATATATAATGCCTGAATAGGTTGAATAAACAAATTCAGAAATTGGCTGTGTTTGCATAAAAAAGTCATATTTTCACACTGGCTTTATCATACTCAGAAGTCAGCATTCTAGCATAAATATTATATATAAATTTTATGTATATAAATTATTCCTCATCTTCATTTTCTCTCATGCTTTCATATCCTTAAATATTCTAAATAGAATAATTTACAATTATATGTTATAACCGAAGACTTTCTAACTCAGCCTTTCTAATACACCCTGGGTTATGATTACTTTTGAGTGATATAATAGAATGGATATGAATTCTAGCTCCATCATCAATTTACCAAGTGATTTGGACAAGTTATGCCAATTCCATGACTAATGAGGTCCTTGTGAAACAAGAATGGTGGAATTCATGACACAAGGCTGCTATGAAGAGTATATAAGAATTCAGGTAAAGTGTCGGCACATAGAAACTATTCAAAAGTATTAGATTAAAAAAATACACACCCACATTACCATTATTACTCTCCTAACACGACCCTTCTTAATGGGTGTTTTGTGAATTGTGGTTCATTCAATCATGCTGGCTATTGCAATGCAAGCATTGAAGGTTATGATTGTACTGGACTCTTTTTTGGATGCTTTTTTTGAGTTCAAGGTGGATGTTTTCATGCCCCATTTATGTCTAGAAGTAATAACAGATTTTCAGAGCTTTTGATGGTGAAGTTATTAATGTTAAAAGAGCTTAATTTAAGCAGAATTTGAGTAAGCACTATTAATTGTTAAATTTGATATTTTGTTAGAACGAATGCTGTGGGTTGAGTATACATTCAAAGGTATAATTAGGTACCCTTAACTAGTTCTTACTTGTATATTAAATTAAATTTACAGTAAAGGTACTCTTTTTCTTCTTTCAACTCTGAGCTATTTCAGGGAGAGACTTTCACCTCTCAGTTACCTATAATTTTAGTGGCGAAAATCCCTACCAATTTATTAGCTTCATGTTTCAGTATCTGCTTAGGAAATTACGTGGAACTTTATTTTTTTCTCAGAACATGGTTGGAATAATACTTAGATTTCAGCCCTAACACAAGATTTTTCTAATCCCGGGAACACTCCAGTATTCAAACAGATGCAGAGTCCTTTTACATCATTAAATGTTAAATTCAGAGTAAGTCTCTTGCTAAATTGAGCATTTATTCTTTAAGTTACTCAAGTTATTCTCAAATGGAACATACTTCTCTGAAGATACATTTTGATCTAATTTGGATAAATGACTTCAGAAAATTTAAAACTTTCCTGTGTCCAGGATGGCTGAGTGAGTTCTTACGAGATGTGATTGCTCATAAAAGCATTATTTCAAATAGGCAAAATGTAGAATACAAATATGGACTAGTAAATGGACAAATTGTGGCATATTCAAATAATGACGTATTATTCAGCAGTATGAAGAAACAGACACATGTTTCAACATGAATAAACCTCAAAAAGCCTATGCTAATGCTAAGTGAAAAAGTCAGATGAAACTGGCAACATATTCCATTTATTATATGAAATAGAAAAAGCAAAAGAGATAAAATGTTGACAAAAAGTTTCCTGGGGCCACCTCTGGGAATGTGCATGGGCTGTAAATGAGAAATTTCTCTGGGGTGAGAGACAAGTTCTAAAACTGGACTGTGTTAACAGTTTCATAAATCTATAAATTTACAACAAATTGTTGGATTATATACTTAAAAAAAGTAAAACACTATGGTATGCAATTACCTCAGAAAAGCATTAAACATAAATGGGAATTATAGAACTGAAAAAGATAGCATCTGAAATTAAAAAAATATATATATTGGACAGGCTTAATTTACAAATGAATATGCAAGAGGAAAAGATTAATAGACATAATCAATGAATGAATTTGAAGAGAAAAATATTGAATAATAATCGCAACTTAGGGAGCCTATGGGACAATATTAAAAGATTTAACATAATAATTGGAATCCATAGGAAAAAGAAATGGAACAGAAAAAATTTTTAACATGTATTAACTGAAAATCTTCCAAATTTGGTGAAAGGGAAATTTTTTAGTTCAAAAAGTTCAGCAAAAAACAAGCAGGATAAGTACAACACAACCATATCTAGGCAATGATTAGTCATTCCTATAAATCAAAGAGAAAATATTGAAAGTAGTCAGAAAAAACAAGTTACATATAAGGAAACAACAATTTGACTTTTTACTTTAGAACAGTTGAACAGCATCTTTAATACACAGAATAAAAAAATATATCATTAACAACAATAAACTCCTCACCTAGAATTCTATCTATATCCAACAAAAATACCCTTCAAGAACGAAGATCAAAAAATAAAAAAAGACCAATAGAGACTGGCCAGCTCCCAGTACAAAAAAGCCTACAGAAAATTCTTCAGTTTGAAGGAAAATGATAGATGAAAACTCGGATGATATCAGATGGAAAAGAATGAAGAAAATCAGAAGTGACATAAGTGGATAAATATAAACTACTACTTTTCTCTTAGTTACTTTAAAATATATGCAATTCTTAATGGCAAAATTATAACATCTTGTGAGATTTATGATTAGAATACATACAATACATATGAAAACTAAAGGCATGACAAATGAGAAGAGTACTAAATCTGTCTACATGATTACAAGTTTTCTACATTTTATGTGAAGTGGTTCAAATGATATTTAAGTAAACTGATAAAGTTAATGATGTATATTGTAATCACTAGAACAATCACTAAAAATCAAAGGAACAAATTTAAAGGGCATAAATAAGTTAAAATAGAATTTTAAAATATTTCCCACAAAAGACAGAACAGAAGAAAAGCAGTTAAACAAATATGATGATAGATAGAACCAAATCTATGCACATCATTGTTTATTTTAAATATTAAATATTTTAAAAGTGAATCCAATACTTCAATTAGAAGTCAAACGTTATTGTACTGTATCTATTGTCTACAAGTGATATACTTTAAATGTAAGATACAGATAGGATGAAAGTTAGTGGAAGAATATCACACAAGTAGTGAGCATAAGAAGGCTGAAATGACTACATTAATATCAGATAAAGGAGACTTTAAAATAAAGAATATACTAGACATAAAACAGGTCACTTCATAATAAAAGCCTCAATTCATCAAGAAGATACAATTATAAATGTTTATGCCACTAATGAGTTTCAAAATATAAGAAACAAAATGAAAGGGGAAAACGAACTCTATAACGATGTGAAGATTTTAACACCCATCTCTTAACGATTGATATAACATAGAAAGTAAAAACTTGGAAAATGGGAGTAACGCTATTAACTCTTTTGAAGTAATTGATATTTATAGACACTTTATTCTACATCTGCAGAATACACATTCTTTTCCAGTGTCCATGGTATATTCAACAAGAGGGCCTTTACTTCAGATTTATATTAAAAAAGAAAAAAAAATCCCAATAAATGTAAAATAATTGAAACCAAAAGTGGTATGTTCTATGACAATGTTCTATGACCAAAGGAATTAAATTAGAATCAATAACATTAAGATATCTAGAGTATCATATTTGAAAATTAAATGTAATTTTAATATTTAGATATAACTGGAAAAATTAAAATTTCACAGGCCAAAGAATAAAAAATCACAAAGAAAATTAGAAAAAAAAATGAACCAAATGATAATAAAGCACATTTCAAAATTTATGTGTTACAGATAAAACTATCCTTGAGAGAAATTGATAGGTTAAAATGCTTACAGTAGAAAAGAACAATCTAAAAGAAATAACCTAACTTCCAAATTAAGCAGCTAGGAAACCCAAAATAAGTGGAAGAAAAGAATATAAGACATGTAAATTAATAGAAAACAGAATAGAAACCAAATTTGGTTTTTTGGAAGTATCTACAGAATTGATCAATACTGATCAATAAGAGACATATTGTAAATTGCCGATATTAGAAATGACATTTAAAAGAATTATAAATAATATACCAGGAAATTGCACAACTTAGATGATACCGAAATATTTCTTGAAAAATAAAATCAAAACTGACTCAAAATGAAAAAAAATCTAAATAGCTCTATATTAAATAAATTGACTTATATCAAAAAACTTTTCCACACAGTAAACACCAGGTTCCGACTGTGAACTATATCGAATATTTAAGGATAAAATACAAATCTTTTAAAAATTCTTTCAGAAAACAGAAAAAGAAGATAGATATCCTAACTTATAAGACCAGCACAACCCTAATGCCATTAGACAAGGACATCCCAAGAATATCTCACAAAAATAAGTTAAAAAACTCTTAGCAAATTATTAGCAAATTAAATCTAACAAACGAGGATCAGTAACATGACACCTGCCATTTCTATTCACCATTTTACTGAAGGTTTTGGGCAATGCAATAAGTAAAATAAACAAAAGGCCAAAAGACAGAAAGGAAGAAATAAAACCATATTGACTTGTTAATAACCTGGCTGTTTTTGTGGAAAATCTTAAGAAATTTCCAAAACGACTAGCAAAGCTGATGAGTGAACTTAGCAAGTTGCAGGATACAAAATTTATAAAAATATAAAAGTTAATTCTAGTTTTTATATTCTAATATCAAGTAATTAGAAAATTAAAACAAATCCATTTATAACATTAAAAATACTTAGGGGGAATAAATTTAACAAAAGAATTTGCAAGATTCCTATACTGAAAACTATGAAATATTGTGGAAAGAAAATAAAGATATAAGTAAATATACACAAAGTCTGCACCCACTTCCAAAGTGTGTGTGCACGAGGGTTCCCACATCAACTAGCAATTCTCCTACACTAGCCGGGTATCCTACTGAAATCTGACACTACCTACATAAAGATAGCATCAAATCCCATAGATTAAGGCCTCAGCCCAGCAAAACTACTCACTCTCCCTACTTCAGACACCAGTTGCAACTTTAGGTTGTAGTCACCTCTGCTTCTGACCAATGGGCTATAGATCACAAGTTCCAAGGACCTCCTCGTTGGGTTCAATTAATTTGCTAGAGAGGCTCGCAGAACTCAGAAACGTTTCACTTACCAGAAAAACATTTTATTATAAAAGGATATAACTCAAGAATCATCAGAAGAGGCATATAGTGCAAGATATGGAGAAAGAGCATGGAGCTTTCCTGTCCTCTCTAGAGCCATTCTCTCCAAAGCTCCACACACCCACCCAGAAGCTCTCTGCACACTGTTTTTTTGGGTTTTTATGATGCTTCATTACATAAGTGTGATAGATTACATCATTGGCTGCTGAACTCAGTGTCTAGCCCCTTCCTTTCCCTGGTGGTGAGGGGTTGTAAAGTTCCAACTCTCTAATTACCAGGTTGGTTTCCTAACAACCAGCCCCTCTCCTCAGTTGTTTTCCAAAAGTAACCTCATTAACATAACAAGAAACACCTTTGTAGTTGTTTGTTGGGCGATTCCAAGGCTTTTAGGAGCTCTGTGCCAGAAACCAAGGCCAACTATGCATATTTATTATAAATCACAACATCACAATACAATATTCATGAATTGAAAGGCCCAATTTTGTTAAGCTCTTAATTCTCTCAAAGTTTCAGGAGGCTTGTAAAAGTTTCTGTTGAAATGAAAAACACCTAGTCTACTCAAATAATCTTGAAAAACATCGACAAAAGAAAGACTTACACTACCTAACTTCAAGACTTATTGTAAGGCTTCAATAATCTGGACAGTGTGCTATTGGTAAAGGATTGGACTGATTTAGAAAACAGAATAAAGAATCCAGAAATAGAGCTACCCTTATATGGTAATTGGTTTTTTGAGAGTGCGCGCCCGCCCGCCCAAAAGGAATCTAATGGAAAAGGAAAATGTTAACAAAGAGTGCTTGCTGGAACCAATTTTGATAAGAGAGCTGACATGAAACCCTACCTAACACCATACGCAGAAATTAATTCAAGAAGAGTCACAGATTAAATGTAAGAGATAAAATTATAAAGCTTTGGGTGGAAAACATAGAATACTTTCATGACTTTGGGGTAGGTAAGTGTTTCTTAGGTCGCTAAAAGTAATAACTATAACGGAAAAAGTGATAAATTGGATTTCACCAAAATTAAAAACATTTGCCCTTCAAAAAATACTGTAAAAAAACCAAATAGTATGCCACAGACAGGAAAAACTATTTGTAAAACATATTTTGACAAAGAATAGTGACCAAGATGTAAAAAAACCTCTCGTCTTAGGTATTTACCCAAGACAAATAAAAACTTACATAAGAGACCTGTACAAGAATGTTTACAGCAGTTTTATTCCTTACAGCTTAATATCAGCAGTAATTCTGGCAACCTTCAATAGGGGAGTAGATAAACAAACTCCGATATATTCATTTGATTGAATACTACTCACAAATTATTAATACATTCATCAACATGAATGAATCTCAAAAACATTTTGCTGAGTGAATGAAGCCTAACATAAAAATGAGAACATATAGTACTATATCATTCCATTTATATGAAATTCTAAAACAGAAGAAACTAATACATGATGAAAAATTTAGAATATTGTTTTCCTCTGGGACACTGGGGTAATGGCAACACATCTCGATAGGTATTTAGGTTACCCAGGTGTATACACTTGTCAATGCTCAATGAATACACACTTAGTATACATTTCATTGCTTGCTTAAATATTAAACTCTAGTTAGTGGTATACATCCTGAAGTATGCAGGAGAAATGTGCTCATGTCTTTTACTTGTGCAATGCATTGAAAGTCAAATAGGATAATGGGGACAGAGGAATAGATATGTAGGTATGTAATAAAATAAGTAAATATTAATGGTAGAATCTAGGTAGTGGGTATATGGACATTCGCCATAACATTTTTTTCAGCAACGATGTGTGTTTTAAAATTTTAGCTTAAACATTTTAGGAAAGAAAAAAAAAATAAAAATAAAAACCCTTGATTGTCTTTAGAATTTCTACAACTTACGGTTCCAAACAGGACAATTAGTTGAAGTTCAGAAATATCTAAGAAAGTAATAAAATTGAACATGAAGGCAATTTTAACTGGTTTACTCACCTTTTACAAATGATTTCATGTTATCCTACTTCTTTACCATCCTCGCTTTGTTGATACTTTGCCAGGACTCTCCTTGAAATTCTACTCTGAGCTTGTTTTTCTTTCTCCTACTTCATTCCATCATTTCCTCTGCTGTCTCCTTTTCTTTTACTCTCGCTAAACTTATTTTTCTTCAAGGTTTTGCCGTTAGCTTGCTCCATTAAAAGTTCTCAAAATTGGTCTGAAGACCACTAACATCAGAATTATCGGGGTTGCTTTCAAAAGTTCAGACTCAACCCACCAGGAAACTCCTGAGTTGAACTGCCTGGGAGCCAGACCCTGGCATTTATAAGTTTACAAATTCCACATGCTCCCTGTTAACGACTCCTGCTTCACTAGCTGCCCCGGGCATGCCTATCAACCTGCAGATCTGCACCTGTTCCTCCTGGAGCCGCTCTTTCCTTTGGACAATTCAAATTACTCTCTGCCTCTTTAGTATTTCCACTTTGATTCCTTTCGTTTCTTTGTTTTCATTTTGACCCATAAGATTAAGATCTTCATACATTGCTTTAATAGTGTCATACCCTTTTAAAGCTCCCATTTGGCTTGATAAGACATGCATTAGAACTCCACATTTGAGACACGACATGGCTGGCCCAAGCTATTTCTACACTGTTACATGTCTTTCCTTCTTTTTATTTTCTACATTTCAGAAACATTCAGCCACTTTTCCCAAAAGTAGCTTACACATTCATGATTACTTTCTAAAGCAGGAACTTTGGTTTTATCCATTCGGAAGAGCTATAATTTTTCAGCTTGTGATAACAAAATAGTTTATATTTATGATACTGTTATTACTGTGTTCTGCACGAAGATTAACTTTGTTACTATAAATCTAAAACCTTCTAGTTTATAACCATCTTTTCCACATTGAAATAATTGATTCTAGTTGGCATAATTTTTAAGTAATGGTAACTTTCATAAAAACAATATTATGGCAGAACCACTTAAGATCCATGAGGCCAGGAGCAATGTCTATATTGATCACCATTGCATCCTCAGAACTAGCTGGTGCCTGAGACTCCATCTACTCTCCGAATGTGCTATTGACAACAAATCCCCAATATATAAAAATATATCATATTACCAACATCACAGAATTTTGCAAAAAAAAAAAATGTATTAGACCATAACATAAAGGTTTTGAGACAAGATCTTGTACACAGGATGTGCTCAATAAATTTTAGTTCCTGTTTTATATCCAGAGGCATTGCTTAGCCTTTGATTAGAGCAATTAAATTTGGGAGTGAGGTCAGGTGCCAGTGGTCTATTCCAAATGTGAGGGGGAGAGAACAGGTACAAAAAGCTTCACCTATTGTCTCCAGTGTTTCAGAGTTACTGTTTCCTTTAACTTTTTTATATCAATAGTAACAACCACCAGATCAATATCTTGCCTGAAAAATTTTTGTTAAATGGTCAATGTAGTTGCAAGAGGATACACCCTATTTCTCCTTCAAGCTAGACTTTTGTCTATTACCAAACAAAGAGTGTGTGTTAGAACAGATCTTTACACCTAATTTCTATTATTCTTGGAATCCATGGAGATCAAGGATCAAGTAGTAATGTGGCCAGAAAAATGATGATGGAATAAAGATTTGCATTGATTCTCCAGACACCAATAACTGAGAACATTCAGGCTCTCAATCAGGGTGTTTGTTTAAATGCACACAGTTTAAGAGATGCCTATTAAGGCTCTTTGATAACTCCTGGCTTTAACAAGCTGAGTTTCTGTAAACCAATAGGAATTGATTGTTGGCAGGTTCAAAGTCCTGAGATTGGAGTTTTCATAGGACTGGAAGGAAAAAAAAAAGAGTTCACTTCACCCTTCTAGTTTACCTGGCTTCATTTTCAGATCAATTTAAGTCCACAAATATTAACTAAGCACCTCTACGTGCAACCAAATGGGCTGAATATCAAGTAACCAAAGTAAGAGAAGCATCTGGTCTTAAGGAGCAGACCACACAGGGTTAATCATGCCATCAAATGGGCCCTGAAGGTACAGAGATGACAATGCTGTTGCTGATGATGTTGATGCTGATGCTGATTCCGATGTTGCTGATGGTGATTTTTATCTCTGAAATGTTTTCTTTGTGGCAGATATTGTTCTAGGTACTGAATAGGGATTAAACATATACCATGTAGTCATCACAATACCCTACAGAAAATGCCATTAATTACTTCATTTCACAGATAGGGAAACTGAGGCATCATATTGTTAAGTAACTTTTCTAAGATAAAATAACTAACAAAAAAAGAGCTAGAATTTTTTTCAGACACTGTCTCCAAAGCTTTAAATGCTGAGGGGGCACACCGAAGGGAGTTATTAACTCTAATTGAGGGTAATTAGTAAATCTCTCTGGTAGAAGTGATGTTTGAGCAAGAATTGGGGGCATGCAGTATTAGGATCTGGACCTACAGAGACCTATATGCTCTATAGTTCGAAAAGCAATGAGATGGCCTGAGCAGTCATGGATGCACAAAAGTATACGTCACGTAAACAACAACAACAAAAAGTATACATCATGTGTGCTGAATATTTTTCATTTTCTTCCCCAAACTCAAGCTCTGTCCCTCTCTTCCCTGCTCTGTGCTCTGGGAAGATGATTTCTACATACCTAGTCACTCAGACTCCCTTGCCCTCTGGTTTCCAGTTGTGTTTGGACAATAGACGGCACCAGCATGAGAGCAAAGGGTGAGAAGACAGAATCCAGGATTTATTTTCCCTGCTTCTTCCTGCTGGGAAAGGGTTTGGCAATGGCTGTATTCCTCTAAGTCCACAACTTCTGACAGATAGCCTTCTTTCCACAGCCACAACTCCTTCCTGATTCTCTACTCATACCTCTGTGACTTGCCCATGCACCACGCTCTCTTCAGTTGCCCTTTTGAGTGTGTCCTTCTTTCCTGTGGTATGTTATCTGATAGAGCATACTTAGGAAACAGCATGATCACATATGCTCCTTAGAATGACAATTCTGGGCACCACAGTGTGGAGAATGGACTAGAGACTGCCCAGCTCTGAGGCAGGGTGAAAGTTCATGCACCAAAAGGGTCAGGAAGGAGAAATGAAGAACTAAGAACTTGACCTAAGGCAGGAGTGGAGAGTGATGTTAGAAGGGGAGAGGTGAAGCCTTCATTCATGGGACCTTGTGATGGCCTGGATTTGGAAGTTGAGGAAGTCTGGGGAAATGAGAATGGCTTTGTGCAGTCTGGCTAGACAGACTCAGAGCTGTAGAAGTTGTACTCTGGACCAGCTAACAGAAGACCAAAAGAAAGGATCTGGCAGCTAAAGAACTTGGCCCAGGACTGACACCCTAATTTGCTTCGTTTTCTTAATCTAAGGCATGGGGGTAGTACTGTCTTTATTCTCTTCTAGGATTTCTAGATAATTTTGCAGTTTTCAGTTATTGCATCCTGAAAACAGCCCTGTGAAATAGGAAGGGCAGATATTGGCGCATCCATTTCAGAACTGAGAAACGATGAGTTCTGAAGTAGTAACATGACTTCCTCATGACAAGACAGCAAATAAATCACAGTATCAGTTTGAGAACTAGGAGGTCCAAGGTTGTACTTCTGCTACCACCAGTTTACCTGTTTCTCAAGGTTCTTAGGGATGTCCCAGGAGACGATGGGTTAAATTAAAGTGCAAGGGCTCTGCTATAACAGTGTTAACATGCAACTGCAGGGTACCCTGCCCTACTTTCTGCACTGAGATGGCAGTCTTATCTCAAGAGACCTTCTCAGATAATGATCAGGACTTGAAAGGGCTTGAAAGGGCTTGAATTCCAGAGAGCACCTAAGTCTATGAATCTCAATTCAGGAAAAAGACTTGTGAGAATATAATAATAATAATAATAATAATAATAATGTCAACCCAAAGTATTAAGAAAGATAGATAACTCAGCTCTTAAGAATTTGCTATGACCAGTAAATTAAGACAGAAAGCCAAATGCTCTGAGATCTAAAAGCTCAGTAAAAGAAGCAGTTATTTTCAAAAGATTATTCATTTTCTGAGGGAAAGAAATTTATGTTAAAATCTTGTCTCTACTATTGTAATATGAAATTTGGAGGTGGGGGTGTGACATTGTTTTTCCTAAATAGTTTCATGGAATTTATTCAATCATTGATAAGACAAGCAAATAAGTGAAGCAAAAAACAGTAAGGTGTTGGGACAGAGGTGCTAATAAGTATTCAGTGATACAAGATTTCTATGATCAAAAAATATGGAAACATTATGGAAAACAAGTTTGAAGAGTTTTCTGTAATGTGGAGCTTCCTAGAACTGTTATATCTACTGAGTGAGGGCATACATCTACTTATTTCCTAGAACACTTATATCTACTAAGTGAGGATATATATACACTTATTTCAAATGTATTTGTTCCTAGGCCCCTGTTTTATAGACTATAGTCTAGGAAATGCTACATAAATCATTGTATGGGTCTTGGTGGCCAATATTTTAGTGCAGAATAGAAATGAAGATGATATTTAATATTTGGTGAGCTGTTCCTTTGTGTAAAGTAATTTGCTGGTATGCATGCACATAATCATTGTTAATTCTCAACAAAGCTCTTTAGAATAGATATTATTGGCCCCAGTTTGCAGATGAGGACACTTGGACTCTAAGTAACTAATTGGCACAAAGTCACTTAGCTATTAAGTTGAAAGACCAGGAATGGAATGATGATTTTTTGTAGAGCTCTTACTCTTTCTGGGACATCAGAATCACGTACCTTGTTATTTCCAAAGCTGAGCTGAACATTGATTCCTTCTTATATAATTTTCTCAAAAATATAAATGCCAGAACACTTAACATGCCAGCTTTTCTTGCCCCATGCCCCAGCCTCTAGTGTGCACTCAACCCAGATAGAATCATAGACATCCTGCAGCCCCAATCATCTTGTGGACTTTCCTCTTTGCGTGCCCATCTCTAGGCTGTGAGCTCTTTGAAAGCAGCTACAATGACATATACTTCTGACAGCGCTAATGTTAATATAGTATTTGGTGCTGTTTGCAAAATGAATGCCCAGATTTTATAGGTCAAACCACAGGGTCAAATGTTCTTCCTTACATCCACCCAAAGTACCTCTGCTGCCTTTAACAGATGAGTCTCAATTTATTTTCATGATAGTCCTAAAATGATTGGTTGGTTACTCACTTCCTTATCTGACCACTTCTAGAGCAAACAAGCTTGATTATTTCTCTCCCATCAGTTCTGAATGAGAAATACACATGGCTTCAGTTCAATTCATCTCAATTCAATTAAAATCCAAGTTCATCTAGTCCAATCCAATATAATTCAATACAGTTCAATATCATCATATTTCTTATTTGAATCCATGCTAGTCTATAGGCTCCCTGAAAGCAACAATTTTACCACTGCTATCTTCCCAGCCTCTAGTACAATACATGACAATCAGTAGGGCCTACTGCTGTTGAATAGATGTATAAATGAATGCAGGAGTGAATATATAATGTGCTTAGGTAAAGAACAAGCACTGGAGTAAAAATAATATCTCGATTCCATTTTCGGATGTTCCAGTTACTAGCTGTATGATCTTGAGTGAGATGTTTAACTTCTATGAGCTTCAGGTACTTTATTTATAAAACAGAAAATATTACTACCTACCTCAAAGAGTAGTTGATTTGATTAAATCATATAATACAGGGACAGTGCTTAGCAAGGTTCCTGGCATATAGAGACAAGTTATTGTTGTTGTTATTGTTGTTAGTATAAATTATATTTAAATGGACAAATTAGTGAATAAAGAAATGAGTGAATATTTGTTAAGTGCCTAGGTGTAAAGAAATTGGCAGTGATGAGCTTCAGGGGTAACTCTGCCCCTTAACTGCTATGTGGCCTTGGAAAAATCACAGGACCTCTCTGAACTCATCTATAAATTGAGACAACTGTTTTCTCATCTATAAATTGAGACAACTGCTATCTACATTTCAAGATTGCTTCTAGGCTCAAGGAGATAATGTATGAGAAATTAAACAATCAATAATAAGAATCTAGAGAATTGTAAAGAACTGCTATTA
>NW_024352784.1:8817342-8903628 GCF_902729225.1 Pteropus medius
TCTGGATGGATAGGAAGAAAAGTCTATGACTCTAGCAGGTGGGTTCTGGTATTAGTCTGGCTGCCCTAACCTGATTTTCCTGTGTCTAGAATGATCCTAAGCACTCCATACCCAACAAGCTAACTTATTCCATTTATCCTTATTTCTTCAACTTTCACTCAATTATCATTTCCCGAATTCATTCCAAGTCTCAAAGTGAGGCTAGAGGCCTGGCGAGAGCTCCTATCCCACATGACTCGTGCCAGTCCCTCTTCTTCCTCACAGCTTTCTAGCTCGAGGTTGTACCAATCTAGGTAACTTGTGGAGATCGACAGTTTGTTCCCAGTCTCCTGTCTTTTCCTGCACTTGCCACATGCCTCACATTGAGCCAATTTGTGCAATTACATTTGAGTATATAACCAACTAAATATAAATATAGTACATAACAAAGGCTACATGGTCATATAAATAAGGCCTTAAAAAATACAGTGGAGAGAGTCATGGCTTCTGCCCAGTAAAAGCAGCATTGTGTGGGAGAAGGTGTGGCAGAGGGGTGAGAGTTGTCATGGATTTAATACAAGATTAGATTTATTAGGCAATAGGATGAGCACATCAGGGAAAAGTCAGGGATGCCTAAGAGAGCAGGAAAGCGTGGTGCAGGGCTAGTCTAGAGAGAGTGGGAAAGAGTGTTTGGATTTAAGACTAAGCGATCAGTGGAGAGTTAAGAAAGGGTATTATACATCACATTTATATTGGAATTTAACTTAGAAGTAAATGTAGTCATTGGTTCTCAAGTAGAGGATGACATGATTTGATGTGTTTTCGGAATAATCATCCTCAGAACAGGGTGGGTTGATTTAAGAAGGGACTATTTAAGAAGCTGCTGTAATAGGTTGATGGGAGGACCGCAGTTGGGGATTGGAGAAGAGAAGAATGGTCAGAGACTAATTTTAGAGGTAAAATTGAGAATGAACATGAAGGCTGTGTGGGTGTAGACTTAGAGCATGCCATTAACCACACATTGCAATTTTATATGCCACATCACATAAATCGTTTTATATTTCTCTGTAAACTTCGCATCTGTCTGTCTTTCTTCTTCAGTGATCTGCATGAACTTTGATGCTTTCATTCTTCGGGTGTCAGATATAATATTTCACCAAGGCTGGGCTCACTTCCACATGGATTCCTAGCCCAGTGAACACGCTTTCGCCTTCATGGACCCACATTACTACCCCTCCTTTCACAGCTAGATATCCCAGGATGATTTAAGCATCTTCTAATGTGTCACTGATTCTACATATCTTTTTTCAAGCTTTCCAATGGGGTCATTGTTTAAGAAGCATCTGCTTGTGATTTAGTGACATCTGCCTCACCCTGTGTCATAAAAATAACACTGATATCTATCAAAAAACTATGTATTAGAAATCTAATCTCTGATGATAGAAGTCAGAAGAATGGCTATCTTTTGGGGGTTACTGACTGGAAGGAGACAGAAGGGAGACTTCTGGGGTGCCAGAAATGTTCTTTATCTTTATCTGGTGGTGGCTCCATGGCTGTGTTTACTTTGTGAAAAGTCAGTGAGTTGTGCCCTTAAAATCTGTGTGCTAGTTTACTACATGTGAGTTATCTCTTAATAAAAAAAACAAATAAAGAAAAGAAAGACAGAATAATGATGTGTCATTCCTGAAACTTATCTATAATTCTTAGAAGATGGATTTTATGATCTCTATCATTACAAAAAAAAAAAAAATGAGATTCAAGTTTAAGTGACTTCCCCAATGTCACATGGACAGCCGGAGGCAGAGTCGGAATACACACCCATGTTGTTCTCATTAAAAAGGCTCTATCCACTCTTTTAGCTACAAGACTAAGGGTTTGCAAGATGTATTTCGGCACTGGATTTTTTTTTCTCTCTCTCTCTGGAACAATGAACTATGGCTACATATGTGTCCCTCTACTATGCATGTTAGACTTATTTTATTCTAAGATGGTTGGCTTATTAAGCCACAGGGAGGCCACAGACACTTGCACGGGGGCAGAGTATGAGCTCTACGCCAGTTAGCCAAGAGAAAAGCAAGAACCAGGAATCAGGAGGAAGGGGCTTAGAATAGGAAAAGTGGACAGTCCTGCCTTTGGCTGGATCTCTTAGCTGAGCCCTCCTCTGAAGTAGAGGATGATGGCTTCTGCCACATGGGATTAGGAAGACCCTGGTGTAGAAGCCACAGTCTTCAAATGATTATATCTTATTTCATATATGAGATTATCTAGCTTATTTTCCTTCTGTATTCCTTTGGCAATGTCGGCCCAAGTGTGATAAAATCTGAATCACATTCTTAAAAAAAAAAAAGACAGATTACTAAGCCTCACTTCAGACCTACATAATCAGAATATCTGGATCTCAGACCATCTTTAGTAAGTTCTTTCAGAGGTTTCTTCTGATACACACCAAAGTGTAAAAACCACTTCCCTGGGTTTTATGATCATGATTTGAGACATGCCATCCTCAAATCAACTCTACTCTGGGGATTTCTGCAGGCACTCTACCTTAAAAGGAGGTGTCTACCTGCTGTGTTCAAGATGAAGATGAAATGGTAAGAAAGCCCTGAGGGAAACAGTAGAGGGTCTTTGAGGCCAGACTCCTAAACTCATCGCAGAGACCCATTGACCCACACCAAACCTGAGAATTTGGATTTTTTTTTTTTTTTTTTTGATATACATAATGTAAAATCCACCCTTTTAAAGGTTTAGTTTTGGGCAAACACAATGTCATGTAACCATATACAGTCAAGATATAGAACATCACCGCCTAAATTTCCCTTACATCCTTTTACAGCCTACCTCTAATCTCTACCTCTAGTCTCTGGCAACCATTGATCTGTTTCCGTCCATTAGTTTTACATTTTCCAGAATGATGACATCTTACATAACTAGAGTAATGTAGCCTTTTGAGTCTGATCTCTTTCACTTCCTTAGCGTAATCCATTTGCTAATTACATATTCCATGTTGCTACGTGTTTCAGTGGCTCGCTCTCTTTTATTACAGAGTAGTATTCCATTGTATGGATATATCAGTTTGTCTGATGAAAGAGGAACTGCCGTGACTCAGGTCTCTGTGAGAGGAAGAGGTGGGGTGAGGCCGTGGCGGGGTGTGTGACTGAGAGCCCTAGGTTTGGATGTGACAGTATGACACTGAACTGCCTCTGTGATATTACCCTACAACATCCCTTACATGTGGATATCTATAAATAGGAACAAGTTTTATACAAGATGTCCATAGAATGCCAAGATATGTTTATAGATTTCCCTCTATTAATTATTATTATTTTCCTTATTTCCAGCCAAATCTGATTTTTAGGACATTGGTGAAGGAACACCTGAATGTCCATCTGCTTTTACAACAAATTGACTTATTACAGAAAGAAGAATGTAAAGAGCACTAAACTGTAGTAATAAGACCAAGGGTTTGTTGCTGTGGGAAGTCGGGTAAGCTCAATTAAACACTGAAGTCTCAGTTTACCTCACTTAACTCCTTCCTGATCTTCTTACCTTTTCTGTGTCTCAGAGATTAAGGTACGGTAATAGATGCAAGGCCTTGTGAAAACCCTAGATTTATTTACACATGGAAATTACTTTTAGAGGTATTTGTGTATGTGTTGTATCTTCAGTACAAATCAGTTATGAGAAGTGATCATTTTGATTTTGTTGAATTTGGACAAATTAAGATTCCTTAACTTTGTCTTTTGTTTAAAACTTTCATAATTGGTATGTTCCCTAAAAACTACCAAGTTAAATGGTTGATTACAATGTAAAAAATAAATTCAAAACTAACTTACAGTTTAAGCATACAATATCACTTTAATTAAAGTTTACATTCTTAATTTAGTTGAGTCAAATGCCCTAATATGTTAAATATCAAATCTTCTAAAAATCTGATGGTTTTGGAAAAAAATTAATAGCTTTTAAAAATGAAAGTTTAGGCTGACCACATTAGAGTCACCATATTCCTTAGTAAAATGAGAATAATCAGACAATTACTGTGAGGTTCAAATGCAATAACGCATAATCAGTTGTTAGGAGAGGGCATTGTACATTGATTGATGACCTATCATAGAGGATTTATAAACCTAGGAGATCTTTGGGGTAATGAACTTTGATCAAATAAGATCCTTGCCTTCAAGGGAGTATGTGAGTATGTGTTGGTGAGGGGAGGGTGGGAGACAGATAAATGAAATGATAATCATGGTTCAACAAGATCATGTGTGGTATGATAGATGTAGACACAATGATATGAGAATATAGGAGACTGGGCACCGAACCTTGCATAATTGTGAGAAAAGTGATTCAGAAAAGCTTCTTTTAAAGGTATCTAATAATATATGGGCTGACTTTTAAAATTAAGTAGCACGGAGGCAAACAACAACAAGAGGAATGATTTCCAAACAGACTGCCTGAGTTCATTACCTTTAATCCAACACTCACTAGATGAATAATCTTGGGCAAGTTACTTAGCCTCTGTTATCTGTGCCCCGGGCTCCTCCGAAACTACCTCATAATGTAAACAATAGGATTAATACCTGGCAAATAGTATATTATATTAAAAAAAATTTAAATAATGGATAATTAAGCCAAGGGATCTAGAGGAAGGAAAACAGAGTGTGTTTGGAGGTGTGCTCAGTTTCTTTTTGGCAAGAGGATAAGGTGCAAGGAGAGAAGCTGCAAGTTCTGGGGGTATCTGTCTATTGGTCAAGTCATATAGAGCCTTGTAAACCATTCCAAAGAGTTTCACCCTGATAATGAGAAACAATGAAAGATTTTAAATCAGGTGGTGACCTGGAAAGATCAGAATCAAAACCCAGCGAAGATTATTTGTGATAGTATAACTAATAAAAGCTGGTGGCCTGAACTAGAGAGGTGAAGAAATATTAAGGAGATAAAATCAATAGATCTTCATATCATGTTGTTCAAAATCGAGAAGACTGGGAATTAAGTTTGATTACTAAGTGTCTGACTTTTGTGTGTCAGTCTGTCTGGTTGTCTGGGACACACAGGTAGATGATTGCTCACTCCAGGGCCTGAATGGATGGCATCCCTCTGGGTTCACCAAGAGCAGAGAGGAGAGGTGATGGGACATGTCTTATCTCTGATTTGCATGATGTATGAAACTGAGGGTGAGCTATGCAAGTTGTGTCCTGGAGAGCTCTGGTTTAGAGAATAAGCCCAAAGCTAGATGGAGCTTGACTCAGGGCAACAAAGTTCAGCGACACCAGGAAAAGAGGGCCTAGGGAAAGGGAAAAAACTGAGAGTCTTAGAGGACCCGGGAAGCTGTTAGTGCCTGCCATGTCGACTGATCCCTCCTGAGAACAGCAGTCTCATGAGGTTGGTTCTGATGAGTCACTGTGATTTGGGACATGTCTCAAGCACAATTGAGCCGGCTACCTGCCCTAGATTGATTAGACCAGGGACGGATGCCTGAGTCAATGATGTACCCTTAGAAACCAGAAGGTCATTACTGTTCTCCATTCCTGCCACCATCCCGATAAAGCTTGGAAAGAAAAAGGGCAGTAAGAACAATTGATAGTAAACAGTTGGCACAGGTATCCACTCATATCCTCTCTTGGAAAGGATAAATGGACAGCACCCACAGGTAGAGTGTTTTAAACCATGCTGATCTGCTCCATGAGTGTTGGGACTTGGAATGATTTTCCAGAAGTGAAAGAGATGACTCTCTGCCTTACCTCATGCCCCCTGTACGCTTGCAATCCATCCCATTATTATTCACTTTTGACAGAGGAAGAAACTGAGCCTCAACATGTAACATTGTTATAAAAACCAAAGAACAAGCAAACTCATTCACTGAGTGGCTAGAATTCATAGTCTAAAGCTAAATTGCATATTTTCCCCATTCTACAGTACCTTGCCAATACTTTGATAAATATAATTCAATCAGCAGTCTATGATACATTTTATTAAAATGTCAAGAGGCTTATCAGTCAGAATAAAAACGCAGGATAAAAAACATATTTGTGGATTTTACTAAACCTCACACAGTTGGACTACAATTCCCACTGTTCAACAAATCCAGGCTCACTCGTCTCTATTCTATTGTGCTGAGAACACAAAGTAACAGGAGGAATAATGTTTTTCTTTTTTTTTTTGCTCAAGCTCTGAGCTTAAGACTGGACACAGCATGCCGCTTTTGCTTCCAAAGCCATGGAATTTGAGAGATACCACACAGATGCATTCGGCTTCATCTAAAATCTTATTCCCCATGTTTGGAACAACTGGTTACCCTCTACCCTAAAAGTTATTTGCCGATTTTTCCTTTTCTGCAAAAGCCATAAATCATAATGAATGGTGGTGGTTGCTGTTGTTGTTGTTATTGTTATTATTATTAAAACCTCAGTAACATCTAATCTCTGGTTGGAAAACATGAAAGGAAGGCCAGACAGAAATGGGTTCTTGCATTACCCTGCTTCATCTCACACTGAGGCTTTCAGGAGGTAAAAGTTGCTATTATCAAAGGCCTCAAAGGCACACCAGTTGCTGGGATGTACATCAAGGAACAAAGTGAAATCTTTCCTGAACAAGCGATTATCAAATTACAGACCTGTCGCCCCTGCTTCCTGGGAAGGGTTAGCACCTTCCCTTGTTCCCGACAGACAAAGAATGTGTGACAGGCAGATCGATAACTTCAGTTAACTAAACAGCTGGCTAATAACAGAACTGACAGCGTACAAAGGTTGGTTTGAAGACAATGAAATAAAAGTGCCTTTTTATGGACCTTTTTTTTTTCTCTATTCAACAGCTTGGTGGGTCCTGCTTTTTTCGTTATTTTTTATTTTTTTTTCTTTTCCTTTTCCTTTCACTGGATGAGGAAAATGGTGATTCTAAACTCAATTTTTTTAAAATAAGGAGACATAACTGCCAGCTAATGATGTACATACCAGGTGTGATTTGTAACGAATAAAGGGGTGGCCAAGGAGGAGAGGGAAGCCAACTGATTTATCAGCCTCCTGCGGATGATGGAGGAGGCCCAAATCAATTGTCATTAACTAATTACTCTTCTCCTTTTGTCAGGATAAATTGGTTCATCCAAGTTGTTTTCCAAGTGTGTCAGGCGAATTGCATTAAAAAGGATAAACAGCACTCTTTTCAGCACACTCTGTCGAAAATCTTAACAGCTTAATTGTTGTTCTGCTGATGAGACGGGGAGCACTGAGCAGTAATTAAGGGCCAGGTCTGGGACTGCTCAGATTTGAAGTTTCCTCCATTACGACCCAGTCAACTCAGCTCTGGAGCCTCCGGCAAGTTCCTTACTCTCTCTATGTCTCAGCTTCCTTACCAGCAAAACGAGGATACCGATAGGATTGGTGTGAGAATTTAAAAATACATACATATGTATATATATATATATATATATATATGTTGTTACTACCATATATTTATTAAAGTATAGTGAGTCACGTAAAGTGCTAGGCATGGTGATTGTTGCATAGTAAGCATAGTAACCACTGCCTCCTGACACGTCTCTCTCTGTTACGTAGAAGGAATCTAACACTTAATGAACATCATTCGTCTTATTTATTGAATGCCCACTATGTGCTAGACACTGTATCGGGAGTGAAGATTAAAATGGCGAACAAGAAAAAGCTTATAATTTAATAGGTATGATGGACCTTATCATTGGTAGGGAGGCAGAATTAATCAAATAAGTATCACAGCATGGTAAGAGCTAAGAGGAAAGTGATCTGGTTCCAAATGAACACTTATGAGGCCCTCTGGGTGCCCAGGGAGGGTTCCCTGAGGCTGTCTCATTTGAGTGGGCTCTGACAGATGAGTAGGAGGTAAGCAGGAGGTTTGCAAAAGCCTGGTGGAACGAGGGATGTGGGACTTTTACGGAACTGTTAAGGGTATGGCAGAGTGCAGTGTCTGAGTTGAGTTCTCTGTTGGCCATGATAGGATTTCAGTATTTACCCTAAAAGGAACAGAGCCCTGATGGAAGTGGTAAGCATGTGAAGACGGGAGGTGAAGGAATCTAATAAGATTTGTATTTTACAAAGTTCACACCGGTGGTGAAGAACAGGTGAGAGGATGGTAGGAGTGGGTGTGGGAAGATGAATTAGGAAGCCACTGGCTATGTGCCATCATTTCATAACTCCTCAGAAAAATGCGGGGAACACATATTTTTCCAGTTTTACAAATGAGGAGGCTGCGTTTCAGAGGCATTAATTCACCTCCTCCAGGTGCTAGAACTGGTCATTGGCAGCTGAAAGAGTGAGTTGCTGGAGACAGAGAGACCTGGGTTCGAACCCAGCCTTTAGGGTCCCATGTCTGGTCTGCATGTCTTATGAGAAACGCGCATATGGAAAGTGGGCTCCTCTCACCACTAGTCACGTCCCTCAGTCTTTCATGTGACATACAGCCACACGTATGCATGCCCATGTGATTTCACAAGAATAAATAGGTGAATTTTTTTAAAGAAAAATATATAAAATGAAAGTAGCTTCGAGGCAAAGCTGTTCCCCTAGGTGGGGGTAGCGGGCAGGATTGCAAGGTGCAGCCCTGCCAACCCCACAGCTATTGCGAATGAATGAAAGCCCACTTTCCCAATCCTCACTGTCCGTGCTTTTCTCCCAGAGGTTGGGCTTCTGTGCCTTTCTGCAGGTTGAACCCTCTGCTTTGAAAGCCCAACTTCTCCCATTGTACCTGTCACCAATCTGACAGACATCTCCCTACCTTTTATCACCATCTCAATATTCCAGGTGTCCTGGAAACCTTTCAGACCTACCCTCCCCCAGCTCCACCACAATGTAACCCCGCCCTCCTCTGTCCCAGCCCAGACCTACAGTGGGCACGCCTTGCTATTTCAATTCTTTCCCACTCCTTGGAGTCAGGGACTTTAATGTCTGGATCTCTACCCTGGCAAACGTGTGAGAACAAATGAACAAAAGGGAGGATGGAAGAGAGAAAGAATGCAGGGGGCGGGGTGAGGGAAGGAAAGATGGTAGAGAGAAAGAAGAAACAGAGGAAGGGAATAAAATAGACTTAGAATGTAGCTTAAATGATGTCACACCATGTCCAGATAACAAATATTGAGTTATGCTTGAGCCCCTCTTGACTGCAATGAAGAGTGAAAGAACAAATGTAGTGTGATGACCAGGTTGCTATGTCTGGGGAAGAGGGAAAAAATTTTCCTGTGACAGAGATGGATTTGTTTTGCCCTTGGAAGTACGGCAACAGACGATATTCTGGGTGGCAGCCTGACAAATTTTGTACTTTTCTGCAGAAATGACATTGTTTCCGAGGAGCACCCATCCATGGCTGAGAAGGCTTAGGGAGGGAGTGCTACAGATTCTGTCCTGGTCAGAACTTCGTCCTTGATTTGGGGCATTGGAGACTGGCTAGGGCTAGGGCTATAGAAAGCACAAGTTTGGAATGTTCTTAAGGATCATTTAGTTACAAAACTCATTATGCAGAAGGGATCGCTGACATCCAGAAAGGTTAAGTGCCAGGGTTTATACACTGTGCCCTAGTGTGCCTTCCCTGCATCAAGACAGCAACTTGACACATGTTCTTTCATCATTCATGAAAAGTTATTGGTATCTTTCATTAATTGCATATTTTACTCTAAGAAACATAAAATTATTTACTCGACATTGATTGTATGACTCTGTGTAGAAAACTGAATTATAGAGGCAGCTGCATATATAAAGAATACAAGTTTTGGAGCCACATAAACTCTGTTTTATATCTCTGGCTTTTGTGCTGTCCCTGGGTGACTTTGGGTAACTTATTTGAGCCTCGATTTCCCTCTCCCAAATGTGTTTTTGGAGAGAATGGAGATGAAAGGGTAGGGGTTAGGGTTGATCAAATTGATGTGACATTTAAAAGACAGAGCAAGACTTGGGGTCTCTAGGGCTGGAGTCTAGAGAAGGGAATCTTCACTGAGATAACAGAATGGGGCAGGCTGGAGAGGAATGCTCAGGCAAGAGTCAGTTTGTTCTAGCAGACAGGTCCACCTGAGTTGGAGGGGCCAGTGAGTGGGAGGAAGTTCACAAATACTTATTTAGAGCAGCTGGAGTATCAAAACTTAAGGTGTATCTATAAAATCAACAGGAAGGTGTGTGCAAATAATCCATTAAGAATAAATTTTAGTGGATATGAATGTGTACTCGTAGAACTAAGTGCTCAACAAATGTCATGTCACTTAAAATCAAATTAAACACAACTTTGAACGTAACTTTAAACACAGCTTTGATTTCCTGACACTGATGAAAAATCTAATCTCAGTAAAGATCTGCATTGGTGGCCCTCAGGGCTTATAAAGTTCCCAGCAGTCTTATGCAGAGTACAGCCTTTGGGGAGGGCCCTCAGAACCAAAAGCCTCTTCAGTTGTGCTTAACACAGGTAGTTTGCCTAGAGCCTCATGACATTTCAGAGTCAGCAATTCATCTCTCTCGCCAAGTTGGGCACCTTGGCTTTTGCTAAGTCTAGGAGCCAGGTACACCGAATCCAGGCTTCTGGGTCTCCCAGCCTTGGCAAAGGTTATGCTGCCTTTGATAGTCCCGGGGTTCAAGCAAAAGGCTGAGGATTTCCCTGGATACCTAGGACTTGCAGACCCAGACCTCTGCATTCTTCCTTCATGACCTTCCAGGATCTTCTCTTAGCTCTGTCTCTCAAATTTTATCTCTGACTCTCCCTTTTCTTTTACCCCATCACAAAACTCTAAAAGTTTTTTTTTTTTTTGATATAAAATAACGATAATACCCAACCTTTTATTCTAGTCTATATTTCAAAAAATATGTTCACATACTTTATTGCTTCCCGTTAATCAATAGTAAGGAACACATTTTGGAGTGGTTCCTGGAAGAGAACTGTCTAGATTTATTTGAGCAGAGGGAGGATAATAGTATCAGTCTAGCACAGGAGAAAGAAGTCAGGTTGCCAGGGCTGACCTAACGAGACCCAAACCATGGGATTTCAGTGTGGGCCCTTAACCTCGTGATGCACCGGAATGAAATACTCAAGTCTTCCTTTTAAATTCCTTCTGCTCTAAGCAGCTTTTGATTCTTTTTCTGTATAAACAATAAGTATAATCAACTTAAATAAAACTGGCTTTCATAAAAGTCAGAAGAGCAGGTCCCCCTGGGGTGAGAGAACAAGTAATTTTGGCCTCCTCCTTAGAATGGGGACAGGGCTATAGAGGGACAGTCACTATCAGCCTCATTCTTTCTGTCCGTTTTTCCACTTCAGAGGAAATAAAATACGGTTAACATTTCAGTAAATTATCTTGACACGGTAAAGTGCCAACATTTTGAATGATTTAATTTTTTAAAATTGTGGCGAAATACATGACACAAACATTGCCATCTTAATCATTCTTAAGTGCACAGTTCAGTGTTGTTAAGTATATTTATATTGTTGTGCAACCAATCTCCAGAACTTTCTAATCTTGCAAAGTGGAAACTCTCTACATATTAAACAACAACTCCCTTGACCACTCCTCCTAGCCCCTGGCAACCACCATTCTACTTTTTTTCTATAAGTTTTAATGCTGTAAATACAGTCATAGAAATGGAATCATAGAGTATTTTGTGTGTACCTGTGCGTGTGTTTCTGTGTGTGTGTGACTGGCTTATTTATTTCACCTAGCATACAGTCTTCAAAGTTCATCCATGTTATAACATGTTAGAATTTCTATCCTTTTCAAGGTTGAAAAAATGTTCCATTGTATGTCTATACATTTTGTTTATTCATTCATTTTTCCATGGGCACTTGGGTCGCTTCCATTCTTAGGCTATTTTGAATAATGCTTTGAATATAGGTGTAAAAAATGATTTAATTCTGACACATAAATGAGAGTCAATTTAGGAGTATTTTTATCATAACAAAACTTTAGACACTCACATGTCAGAGTTCAGATACTCTGTGAAACCCCATGGGAATGTGTCATGGGGTGAACCTTAAGGGATCATGGCAGAAAGAGGGACTGAGGGTATCAGTTACCTTTCAGGCCTAGAGGCACTGCTCAGAACACCTACCTCTCAAGGCTGCTGGAAGGATTAAAGGAAGCAACTGAAGACAAGCACCATGGCACATAGTAGCAGCTCCAGATATTGCAATCCTCTTTCCCTCCCTTGAACTCTCCCTGCTCTGAGTGCAGACGACTGGGAAGGACACAAGACCCATGGTTGCTTACGGCACATCAAGTATTCTGAAAATGATTAGACTGCAGATTCTGCCTTCTACATAGTCAAAACATTTAAAATACCATTAAACCTCTGCTTTCCAAGCTCTATGGGTTCCTGCAACCTACAGCTCACAAAATTTCTGTGTCTGCAGGGGTTCATAATATACTCCAGGCTTGATGAGGCGCTGCACATGTTGCCATGAAGCGATTATGGGGAAGAATGCAGTGTGGCTAGACTCTTATTTTGAGATGGCAATTTTGCATAACATTTATCTCTCCCCTTGATTATGTGTTTTTGTTCCCTGGGATCATTTTTCATGGGGATAGAGGGGGTCTCTGAGAGTTCTGTAATCTAGTTTATTGAGATTTTTTATTTTTAGATTTTTGTCCTATAGGCATCTAGTGTAGCAGAAAAACACAAGCCCCCATGTTGCAAGGGGAGAAGAGAAGGGGGAAAAAAGAGCACTTATTCATAGACGCCATTTATGAATCACCTCTTGTGTCCTAGAGACTAGGCTGGGTTTTTTACATTTATGACCTCTAACCTGTCGATGCTGCTTGGGAATCAAAAAAAGTTAAATGACTTAGTGTTAAATAACACTTAAGAAGTGCTAATTTCAGGATGGGAACCCAGTCCTAACAGGCCCCTGAGTCTGTGCTCAGGTCACTGCACAATTTTTATGTAGGCACTAAAAGCCAGGTATTATCCAGATACCGGAAATAGAGAGGTGGCAATGCTGCTGCCTGGAGTTTATATTCCAGGCAAGACTATTCTCCTCTATTACATATGACTATCTCCAAGGAGCAATGACCTTCACAGGATAAAGTGTTCTGAGAGCATAAAGAAGCATACAATTATATCCTTTAGGCCAAGTTGGAAAACTTTATATGGACCTGAAACATTTGTAGAAAGAAGGGAATTCTAGGAGGAGAGAGTTGCTTGATCAAAAACACAGAAGTGAGAAAAACCTCAAATGGATAAGTGAGACTGAAGATACTTCTCATAAAAACTATGGTCAGGACTGAAGTTACTCTAAGTCTTAGCCTGTGCTTTGCCATATATAAAAGAGATATTGGTTTAGGCATCTGTGCTTACCAGAGATGCCACAGCTACAAAGGATGAATTTCAAAATCTTGTCCTGGCTGTTTTCTCTCCAGTGTGCTGTGTCACATGACTGACAAGGAGCAGGAATCCAGAGAGCAAAAATGAAATAGGGAAGGGGGATGGCTGAACACAACAGGTCCCTTGAAAAAGCTCCTGATGAACATCACGTCTAAAATTCCCATAGCTTTCCTCTGTTTATAGGACTGAGTTCAACCTCCTCAGACTGGCATAGATTTGCTTTCACAAATGTCTGTCTAGGCTCACCTCCGCTCCCGCACTGGGGTGGAGAATTGTTCTCATTATCCCAGTTGTTCAAACCTTCGAGCTTGGCTGCAGCATCTTTCCTCCACCTGCATCCACTTTCCTCTCTCCATGCGCACAGGAGACATTCCTAATTAATTTCTTAAGACTAACTTGAAATTTTCTTCCTGTAACACCTTTTCCCTCTCCTCTACACAGAGCTGGGCTAGTTGTTCCCTCCCAAGCACCCCCACAGGCTATTATGGGTATATTTGTGAAGATTCTGAGAATGTGCTACTGTAATTATTTTTGTCCAAGTTTGTCTGCTCCATGGACATTGGATACCTCCAGGGTTTAGGAAAAGCATATGGAACAAATGAATAAGCGGGTGGAGGAGCGGCTGAGTGATGAGTGATTTTTCCATCCCCACTCCTTGATGCAAGATGTGCACCAGTGGGCAAGTTCAAAATCCTGCTTTGAGTAGTGGAGTAAATGAGTGAGGTAAAACTGAACAAATGGTTAAGAGAGTTCACAGTGGAATAGGCAATGGATCCCTGCTCTGACAGACATTCTGTGATGACAGACATGGGAAATGACAGGCAAAGGAACACCTTCCTGAAACAGCTGCTGTGAACCTGCTGTAGAATTTAGTGAGTGACAGATGGTACTCAAATAGTTTCTCAGGGGAAAAAAAAATCAATTGACCTAAAAAAAAAAAAGCAGCTAAAAGAGGATTAAAATCTTAAAAGGCAGTGTGTGCCTATACAATTCTGTTGAGGAGACTTTCAGCAGGTGCCTGGTAGAAATCTCTGGTATATGTTTTGTTTTCTTTTTTTCCATTTTCCATTTCATGCAGAACAGCATTCTCCAAAGCAGCATCCCCTGTCTGGTAATATCTTTCAGGCAGCCAGATAAATTGCACCATTGCATATTGTTGTAAACAGGACATTTCAGTAAAGGCAGCCCGGGGGAGTAGGAAAAGGCCACTCTGGCCTTTGCATAGATCTGGGTACACCTCTAAATTAGACCACTTAGCTAGCAAGGAGATCTTGAACAACTTTACTCAATGTCTCCCTCTCTACAAATGTCTCCTTATATATAAAAGAGGAAGAAGATCCTTAGCCATTACAATTGAGAGGACTGAATGGCTTTTAGTAGCTGATCCCCACATGAGTGAAGGCAGCAGGAAATGTAATCTGGAGAAACAGGGTTAATTATAAGAGTTACAGTCTTAGAATTTTGGAAAGTTCCCATAACCTTTAAAAAGGGTTTTCATATTTCTCAATACACACGTATACATACAATTATAAACAAAATAACAGGTGCTACAAAAGATGCATAAACAGGGAATTGTGGTAGCATAGAGGGGCATGTGATGAAGTACTGCTTGGGAGAAGCAAGGCAGGCTTCAAGGAGGAGGTGATAGCTGAGCTCCAGTTTAATCTTCAGTAGCCAGTATCAGCGAGTCTCTTAGAAGAGCTTTCTACTGGTGGCCTCCCTTAATTATGCAATTAGAAGGCAGGGCCCTAGGCATCCATTGCCCTGGAGAAAAACTGGAGTAGAAAATTTTATGACCTTTGTCTTATAGGGCTGGGTGCTGAGGAGATGACAGATTAATTTGCAAAATGATTTTGGAGTCTTCAGAGAACAGAGGGACCATGACCCCAAACTGTTTCAGAAACTTAAATGTAGGAATATTTTGGCCAAAATTTGCCAAGGAGAATTCACCAGGAAAGCAGAACAGTGTGACTGGTGACCCTGGCTCAGCACAGGGCACAGGCTGTAGGGGAGTCCAAGATACAGCAGGCTGGGCGCAGGCTGGGCTCAGGCTGGGACTTCCTCAGGAGCTGACTCAGCATCTTGTTTGTGCAATCAATACATGAGCATTGGTGTGTTGGCATCGAAAGCTGTAACCTTGGAGCTAATGCAGGAGACCTCCAGAGAACTAGCAGAGGTCCTGCAAGTTGTACCAGTCAGTCTAACCAGGAAGAAGGAAACTATCCCAGTCTTAATGTGGAGAATTTGTTATGCAAATGATGGAGCACAGAGAAGCCAAGTAGAGCAGTATGAGGTGACTCATAGATTAGAAATAGCAGAAAACAAAACAAAACAAAGCAAAGCAAAGCAGAACAAAACAAAACAAAATAAAACAAATCAGTAAAGGGAAGGCAATGTAATCTGATCCAGGACCCTGAGGCAGAGAAGAAGAGGGAGAAATGCTCTGTCTTCTTCCTTTTTCACCTTCTAATCTTCTCCTAGTGTCTCCCATTGGCTGAAACCACTCAAGAGCCAGCTGACACAGAGGCTGGAAACTTCTGCCAACTATAATCAGCCTCTCCACGCTGTGATTCAGAAAAGGCAGGGAAGGGTGATGGGGCTGAAGGCAAAGAGGCCAAGACTGGTTCACAAGGGCAACCTTGGGGTAAGTGCAGGCTGTGCAGAGTCTGTGTTCCACAGCGCCATCATGTGGCAGCAGGACACCATGGCAAAAGGGGACTGATAAGATTCTGGTTCTCTCTTGGTTTTAACATACACCAGTGTTCTTGGACCATCCATATGGGAGATGTGGGATATCAGGGAAGAACTCAACAGATAATATTATATTTCCTGTCCAGAAGGTATATAAATACTTGTTCAATTAACTGACAAAGTAAATTATATTTGAATGTAATTGAAATCCAAGCTGTGAATGAGATCATTTACATTACATGATAACATAATAATAATTGTACCTATTAATATTGAGTTCAGCATTAAACACTTTACATAAATTAGGTGACTTAATACTCACTACAACCTTGTGAGGGTATATATTACTACCTTATTTTACGTATAAGGAAACTGTCGTTTAGTGACTTGTGGAAAAGTCATACAACTAGGTAATAGCAAAGATAGATTTTTAATCTCATTTCACCTGGAATCCAAAATGCATGCTCTTAATCACTATGGTATTCTGCAAAGGAACAAAGAATGTTCTTTGCATCCCAATTAGAATGCAACCTGTTTCTTTCCACTAGAAGGGGTGGAGTCGAGTGCCCTGCAGTGGAGAAAAAATCCACATATCACTAATGCAATGCAATGTTATGAAATCAGTATCAGGACTATGATAATACAAAAAAATATTTGCACAATGTGTAGCAGCGATTGTCTTCTTAGCTTCTGCAATTGGATAATCTGGCACTAGTTCTGCTTTCCCCACTGCTGGAGAGAGGTTTGGTCTCAGAGAATGGAACAGTGGAAATGGGCTGAAACAAACCAGAAGAGAATTTGAGCTGATTATCCTGCAAAATATGTCTGAGCTCTGAGCTATTACACTATGAAAGATCCCCCAGGGATGATACAGAGAGAAGCCCCATTGCCTTTAGCTCCTCTGAGTAAGTGCTGTGTAAACACAACATATCCAGATGATGGTTATGACAGTATCCCATCAGCTAAGGATTAGTGATGGCTGCAGAAACAGATGGAGATGGTCTCTGGTAATAACGACCCCCAATGCAACACCATGGCAATATCACATACATTATCTTGTTTGAGTTTCTCAATGGTCCTGCAAAGGAGGCAGAACAGATACTATTATTCCTGTTTTCTAAATAAGAAAACTGAGTCCCAGAAAACAGAGGCAATTCACTGAAAAACATACAAGCTATCAGTAGAAGAACTGAGATTAGGGCCCTAGTCTTCGGGTTTAGACCTTATTGCCCTGCATTAAATTGAGGAAATGTGGTTGTGCTTTAATGTCTCTTTCATATCTGTCTGCGTCTTGAGGAGTTGAAATGACAGATGATTCCTAACACAAGTATCCTAAACACAAATTGAGGTTGCTGGGGCAGCAATATCTAATTTAGCTTCAGATGACAAGATTATTCTAGGGAAAGGCCACTTGCACATAAGGCAGAACCATGCGACAACAGGAAGGGAGCTATAGAATGTAGCAAAGGGACTTGCGTTGCACTTCACTCACCACGAGCCATTCATTTATAGCATCCAGGTATACCTAGCATTTAAATGTCACTCGTAGTATAGGTATGGGCGCTTGAGAAACTACAGTTACCTTTGCATGTACCCTTTCAGGCCTCATATGACCATTTTAGGGTCCTTAATCCTTTAAAAAGGGCTTCAACAAGAAGCAGTGACCTTGTGAGGAGGGGCTTGCCAGGCTGGGGCAATCCGAGAAGACTTGGTGAAAGAGAAGCTGGTACTTCACCTGCAGTATGGAGAATGTGCGGGAGCTAACCAGAGATCTTGGGCATGGCTTGGTCCAACACTGCCATTTTTCAGATCCTATTCACTTTAATCCAATAAACATTTATCAGATGTATATTTATCAACTTTCTCAGGAAACTGAGACTCAGAGAAGTTAAGATATTTTCACGATCACGCAACATGCTCATGGCAGAGCTGGGTTTACAAGGCAGGTCTCCTGACTCTCAGGAGAATATGATGCCTGGTACATCTCCCTACCCCTATTCCTCCAACCCACTGTCCCTCTCTCTTGGAACAAAGTAGCACTGAGGGTCCTTAATCACCTCATTTTACTTGTTGTTAATGCTAGTCATGCAAATGCCAGACATCGAGATCTGTCATATTTCATATACAGGTGGTATAGTGACTAACGATCTACATCATAATCATTAAGACTTGACCTAAAAATTAGCTGATTGAATTTGTCAGATCTGACTATGGTTTTATGAACCACAGTGAAATCACAATTCCATTTGACACAAATGAATACTGAAGCAGCTATTAACCTCAGGCAAGGCTAACCAACCTAATCCTGATGCTGCAACAGGCTGGATTCTTCGACTTGGAACTCAAACCTGGAGAGCATTTGCTGAGTCATCAGCAGTGCTTCCTATTTTGAGCACCTATTGTATACCAAGTATTGCATATCCTCTTACATATGTCACCATATGTAACACAACAAAATGAGAAATGTTATATTTGTTGCGCATGTGGGAAAGCTGGGACTTAGAAAAATTAAATAACTTGTCCAAAGTTGCATAGCTAGTTAAGTACAGGAAGTACAATTTATAGCAGTTTTGTTCTATTCCAAATCTAATGTTCTTTTTCCTGCTTTGGGCTGCCGGAGAAAGAACATTTCGAAAAAAAAAAGAAATAAAAATGCAGAACTGCAGATTTGGAAGAAACTTTATGTTGTAATTACATGGGGTTGGTGAGGGGGCCTAATAAATCTTCAATCACAGGAGTTGTCAGAGAAACAGGAAAAGCTGGAGCTAAGCTGGAGTGGGACTAGGACCAGCGTGTCAAGCAGGCTCAAGCTAGGCTCTGGTGTCCTGCTGTCAAGGGTAGTGACTAAGGACAGTTCATATAATCACTGTCATCAAAGCCATAGTAAGATACAATTTTATAACCCCTTTGAATTCAAAAAAAAAAAAAAAAAAAGAGAAGCCTTTCAATATACAAAGTTGTGAAGAAGGTGTGGATCAATAGAATCTCTTACAGTGTGCTGGTGAGAACGTAAATTGGCATAACCACTTTGGTAAATAATTTGGCATTACTTCACAACACAGAATGTTCATAATTTCACCCCCAGATATATCCAAGAGAAACACATTTACGTGGATAACAGAAAGCATGTTTAAGAATGTTCACAGCAGGACCGTCTATAGTAGCTAAACTCTGGACAAGATCCAAATACCATTCATTTTCAAATAGAAGGACAGATGAAATATGGTATATTGATATAATGGCATATTATACAGGAGTCAAAACAAATAACCTATGATTATATACAACTATATAGTATGTTAGCAATACACTATTAGATAGAAAGTCATCTCAAAAGATTATATCCTTCATGTTACCTTGTTGTGTTATAAAATTCAAACCCAGTAAAACAAACAAACACTTTAAATAAAGGGAAACATGGGATTGATGAATACAAGTTTCAGGTGTTATCTTGGGTTGGGGTGAGAGACAGTGGGCTGAGATAGGTGAGGACCATATACGTTGATGTAGATTTTATTTACCATGGCAGACTGCTGCAGTAATGGCCTTTGCGTGTCCATGCCTCCTTGTATCCACACCCTTGGTAGTACTCTCCCACATCGACTATGGGCTTCGTAAATGACTGACCCTGGGCTTGGTCAATGGGATAAAAGCAAATATGATGGAAGATGATTTGGAATATGCTTGCATCCTGAGTGTGGCCTCTCTTGATGATCCTGGAAATAACGCACCCACTGCCATGTGAATACATTTAAACTAGCCTGGTAGAGGAATATGGTCCCGCAGGCCCTGTCATCCCCAGCTGAGAACCAGTGCTAACAAATAGTCAGTGCCATTTTCCAAAGAGAGTAAGACTATCTTAGACCATCCAGCCAAACCTGCCCAGACCATAGGAACCATCCAGGTGAGCCCAGGCAAATTGCTGACCCACAGAATTATGGACTAATAAATCATTGTTATTTTCAGTCACTGAGTTAAGGGGTAGTTTGTTATATGGCAAAACCTAACCAATTTTATATAGGGTGGTGATTTATTTTATAGCAAACATACAAATAACCTTGTGTGAACCAATGAGGACAGTGTATACTGTGAACTAAGAGTTATGATTAATCCAATTCTACCCACCTGAGGCTCATTTAAAAATAAACAGTAACAACAAACCAGAGCTCATCTATTAGCGTGATGAATATATCAGCCTGAGAACCAGTCTTCCCATCTAGAATCCTTTGCTCTTTGTGGCAGACTGCTGATTGATAACCCTCCCCCGAACACTCAATTCATTCTATGACTAAATCCTCACTAATGAGCATGAGAAAGTGATATGTGCAGATTTCAAGTCATCTCAATAAAGACTCTTGTCTTGGACACTCTTCTCCCATTTCCTTTCCACTGTCTCGAAATGGCAAGGGCTAGAAAATCTCAGATACCAATTTTGAGGATATTGCACCTGCCTTATTAGCTTGGGTCCCTGGTGGCTTGTGAACTCAGAGACTGCTTATTCTATTTAACCTGAATTGCTACATGAGCGAGAAATCAATTTATATCTTGTCTGAAACACTGTAATTTGTGAATCTCTGTTACAGTGTACTTCAGTTTTTGTTCCAACTAAGAAACTCTTCCATCCCAATCCTAACAATAAGCTATGGTGCTCTTCCTGATATAGAATTTTTTTAAATAAATGCTTTTACTGTTTTTGTTTATTAGAAAACTTCAAACAAAACACACGAAAAAAACACATAGATATAAAAAATATAATTCCTGAGGAAACCACTGGAATGTATTATTCCATATATTTTAATACACCTAAAATTATACATGCCTAAAGTGACGAGATTGTACTCTTTACACTATAGTACAATCTGTGTTTTATTTAATAATATATTATGAATATCTTTCCATATCTTTCCATACACAAAATCTATATAGTAGTCCATTTAATGGATGTACAATATTTTATTTTAAAAACCTTCTATGTGGCTGTTTTCAACTTTTCACTGTTTCATAAAAAAAAGTCAGGAACATTTTTACATCAATGTCTTTTTTTGCACTTATCCAAATTTTTTCCTTAAGATACTTTTTAGGAGAGGAATTTCTGGGACAGAGGATGTTAAATACATGTAATACATCCCTTATCTTGTGAAATGTTTTAAAGATTCTCCATTTCCCTTAAGATAATGTCTACATTCCAAATGCCTGACATATTCTAGCAGAGCTCTTCTTTATTAAGCTTACACCAGCCCTTTAAGCCTTGTCTTCCACTCTCCAAAGCACTCTGTGTTTAAGTTGTGATGATGACAGCTTTCCATTAAAGACATCAAACTTTGTCCACCTCATGTTTCTCCTTAGGTCTTTAATTATTTTATTTTGCCTGTTCCATATGTGATACACACACACACACACACACACACACACACACACACACACACACACACCTATCACCTATTGTGAGCAAATTCTTTTTGTTCTTGAAGATTCAGCTCCACATTATCTTTTCCAGAAAGCCTTTCATTAGTTTCTCTCAGCTTGATCACGTCCCCTATCTCCTTTACTTCTATAGAAATGTTTTACCTAGTTTTATTTATCATAGCACTTATCACATTCCGCAATGCTACTTATTGTGTTTACTTATTTTCCTGTCTAGACATGTTATCATGAGAGCAGAATGTATTTGTCTTTGAATTCTTCTCAGAATGGCAGCTGGCACCTAGTAGGCATTCATGAAACTACTCATATACCTTGGTTTTTCCCACACTTTCTGGGTGATGTTGTCACCAAGATTTATTTTATGTCCTTCTAAATAATATTTCAGTGTCTGTCAATATCTCTCTGGCTATATTAATATTGGTTTTGACACTAGGGTGAGTCTAGGGCTGCATAAACAACTCATCAGAGAATCTATATAAAACAGAGGAAATGAGTAAGGCAGGAGTTGAAACTTAAAGTCTGAAGATCATCATGAACCTAGCTCTAAACCTCCTAGATATTCCAAGGAAAACTGAGGATTCAAGATGTGTCAAACCTTCGGTGAATGGCTACTCTCCTATGATACGAGAATATTGTGTGTTGTTGGTTAGAAGGGGTTTGTTTAAAATATAAGCAGGAGGTCTAGGCCATTTCTTGATGTTGGAGGACCAGTCTCTATACTATGGACTACCATTCCTCCTTCCATTTACATGGCACAACAATTAAGCTAAAATAATGGGCCATATGTTAACCTAAGTAAGATTACTCTGGCCACAGACTGTTATGTCTAGAAGCAACCTTTGAAAATCACTAGGTCATTTTTCAGATGAAGAAACTGAAGCCTAGAGAGAATAAGAGATTTTCCTAAGGACACATAGTGAACATGCGTAGAGCCAGGATTAGATACTAGGTATTTACTACTCCCTAACCTATGGCACCATCCAGCACTTTCTGATGAGATAGAAAATTTTAGCCTCTCTTTTTTCTCTTCTATGAAACCAAGTAAAAGTTACTCCAAACACACCATACTGCTTTTTCTCTAATTATCATGAATGAAATGAAGTGCTTCTATGACAACATGGATACACCTAGAGAGTATTATGCTAAATTAAATAAGTCAGACGGAGAAAGACATATACCAATACCACATGGTTTTACCTATATGTGGAATCTAAAAACAAAACAAACAAAAAAATGAACAAACAAAATAAAACAAAAACAGACTCATACAAACAGAGACCAAAGGGACGGTTGCCAGAGGGGGATAGGTGGTTAATAATATAGTGATAAATTTGTACAGCGACAGATGAGTACTAAAATTTGTCATGTGATCACACCGTAAGGTATAAAAATATCAAATCACTATATTGTACACCTGAAAGTAATATTATATTGTATACCAACATACTTAAAAAATTAGTTCTAGGAAAACAAGAATTTAGATTAAGTAGATGTTATACATATCAATAGAATCAATAATATCATTCATACCAACAGATATTTCAAAAAAGCAAATTCACTAAAACCTAGTTTACTTAAAAAATTTGTGAAGACAATCATTAAAACTTTGATAATCTAGAAAGTTCAACAACAGTTGTTCAATGAATTTCCCAAGTGCTTATAATGTGCTGGTCACTGTCCTAGGGTGTGTGGACACCAAGAAAAGCATCCTGAAACATTACTAAGTTTCAAATTTCTCACACTAAATAGTAATTAGTATTGAAGAAGAAAACTCCTGATAATATGCATATTCTCACTGTTATTATCTTGGTGCATTAGAACAACTTGAATCATCTTGCTGCAGTGAGTAAATTAATAAATATCAGTGTGTTAAGGAACCCATCAGAATTCAGTCATTGAACTTGGGAAAATCTTTTAACATGTTATACTTCCATGGATATACCTATTATAGAACGTTAGAATTTATAGAACTCTCGGGGATCATCTAACTAACCACTCATATAACAGATGAAAAAAGTTAAGTCCCTACAACACTAATTTGTACCAGATCCTAAATGTTATTTAGCGTGAGAGCCAGGATGAGGTCCCAGGTTTTTGAATTCTCACCAATTCCCTTTCTACCAACATTATACTAGTTTCTGGGGATGGACAGACTATGATGGTCTTCATTATACCCTCCTCCTGGTATTGATGTCTCTGTGTAATCCTCTTTCGTTGAGTGAATGGGACCTGTTAATAGCTTTTAACCAATAGACTATGACAAAAATTATGGAATGTCACTCCCTTGTTTAAGTTATATTATATAAGATTCTCTCGTTAGTAGATTCTCTTTTAACTCTATCAAAAATCTTAGTAAGCTTAAAGCAGATTCTTCCTTAGTCCTATTTCTATGTGACAAAGGAGCCCAGCCAACATCTTGATTTCAGCCTTGTGGGACCCTAAGCAGAGGACACAGATGAACTGTGCTTGGAGCCCTGACCCACAGAAACTATGAGATAATAAATGTATGATGTTTAAGCTGCTAAATATGTGGCAGTTTGTTGTACAGCATATAATACACTAAGTCTCCAATAGAAATATCTAGAATTTCAATAAATCAAGTTACTAAAACTATGTAATGTGATTGCAGTCATATGTTAAAAACAACACAAAATATTTTAAGTCTTTAAAATATATGATAATTGTATTTATTCATGATTGCCAAAACTTGGAAGTAATCAAGATGGCCTTCAGTAGGTGAATAGATAAACTGTGATACATCCAAATAATGAAATATTATAGAATGTTATAAAGAAATGAGCTATCAAGTCATAAAACACAGGGAAGAATATTAAATGCATATTATTAAGTGAAAACAGCCAATCTCAAAAGGCTATATACTGTATGATTTCAACCATATGACATTCTGGAAAAGACAAAACTATTGAGACAGTAAAAAGATTAGTGGTTCACAGGAGTTAGAGGGGAGGGAGGGATGAATAGGCAGGGCACAAAGGATTTTTTTTTGCAAGGCGAAACTATTCTGTATGATGCTACAAGGGTGGAAACATATCATTATAAAATGTTTTAACAAACCCATAGAATGTAAAATACCAAGAATGAACCCTCATATAAACAATGGACTTGGATGATAATGATGTGTCGATGTGGGTTCATCAATTGTAACAAATATACCATTGTGGTACAGGATGTCTAGAGTGGGGGAGGTTGTGTGCATTTAGGGACAGAGGGTATATGCAAACCCTCTGTATTTTCTGTTCAATTTTGTTATGAACCTAAAATTGCTCTAAAAATAAAGTTTACTAATTTAAAAAGTCAAATTATTTTGAATCTTTGAATAGAGTTAAGCAAGTGAATGATGAACTCAGGAATAAAAAGTAAAAGTAAATGCACTAGAAATGAGTTGCAGATATCAGTGGACTATGGAAAAAGTAACTTAACTTTAGTGGCTAGATAGAGGTATGAGATCAGAAGAAAATGAGAATCAAATGAAAAACACAGAGATAAATGTATCAGCAGGAGACAGCCCAAGTGCCAAATGTTAGAAATGGGTTCAAGTGACTAAAGGTCAAGGTAGAAGGTACAACCTCTGGATTTACCTCTTTGTGTGACAGCCATGTAATTCATATTACTTAAAACTGCATGAGGACAGGTACCTGCCATCAGGACTCTTCCATCTACTTTCCACCAGCTGGATAAACACTTGTATAATTCCAAAGATAACATGAAGGGTGGTGGAATGTTCATTTTTAAAGCAATAAGAGAACAAGAGCATCTAGTTATGAAAAGGAGTCAATAAGGAGATAGACAAGGGCATCTCATCCCTGATGAGAAGTAGGAAAATTCAGGAAGAGGTGTCCTCAGCTTTGAAAATTGGCATCTAACTTAAGAGTTCTGAGTGTGAGCTGATGTTCAATTCAGAGGAAATTCTAATGGCTGGAGAGGCACAGATTGCAAACTACCCACGACTGGCAGAGAAACTATATGCTTCTGCCTTGATACTATCTGTAGACTAGGAAGATAATCAAAAGAGAATCGGAAAGTACAGTATAAGACCATCCAATAGGAACACAGTGATAAAGCTTGGTTCTTGCTCTCAGAAACTCAAGTTTCAAGGAGAGAGAAAAATAGTTAACTAAATATACTACATGGCATTCTATAATGGGTATTATATAGCAGAGAAATGAACAATATACTATGGTAACATAGAAGAGCATTTAATTTTGAAAAGTGTCAGGATCTGGCTATGCCATTTAGACTCACGAGAGAAATGAATTTTCCTGACTTCTAGGCTTTCGCTGCCAACCAGAGCAATGGGACTTAATAATCTCATTGTTCAGTGTGTTCAAGTCTAAACTGAAACATTTATTAGCAAGTCACTTTGGGTAAACCACCTAACCTTTGTGAAACTCCTTTAAAATTTTTTTTTATATATATAAAATGGAGCTAATAATAATATCTATTTCATTAGTTGTACCCTAGCAAAGTGTGCTGAGTCAAATCCTATTTAGCAGTGTTGGTACGAGGGTCACTTGGAACAATGACTCTTGAATGCATTTTGAAAATGGCAAAGCACTATACAAATATAAATTATTGATACCATTCTTAAATTTTATTATTTAATATTCAACATAACAAATTCAAATTTATGTTCCTTAAGGGCTAGAAGGATGTATTTTTATTTCTGCCACTTCTCCCTTTTATACAATGTAATACATAACGCCATGCTTTGAATATAGAGTCTTTTCAGTAAAATCGTTGCCTGAAGACTTGCCTTTTCTCTCTGAGATATCAGGGGGCTTAACAGGTTGAGAACTGTTTACAGACATGAGCTACTATGTCACATTTTAGGATACAGATACAATCCAATGTTCCTGGTCAAGAGAGAAAAAATGCTAATGTTATAATATGTATTATATTTAATACATATTCATATGAAGTCATACGAATATTCATATATGTACATACAGCTACCTATATGTATGTATAAAAGCCTAATGCCTTTTCTACAATTACAAATAGTTGCTAAAATTGATCTCAGCTATGCTAAACTAGTTGTAGTCCCAAATAGAGTAGAACTGAATAACTCTGCAACTAGATAAAACTATAAAATGTTGGTATGAATCTCTTATTTTATTTATTTTTGTGAACATATTTCTTCATCTTATATGCAGGGAATGTACTTCTTAATTTGCCAGGCAATTAAAATGTGCTTTGATAAAGAGTAAAAAAGATTCAGCATTATCTCTGAGGACAAATACGCATTCCTTAATGTAACGGTCTATTTAAACTGTGGTTTGATTAACGTCAAATTCTCAGAAGTGTATTTAAGGAATAAACAGGGTTATCATACTAGGAATTTTTATCAAAAAGGATCAGTTCTTGTTTTACTTCAACCATCTATCTTTGTAGATGGTAATGTTTTCATACCTTTACAACATTTTATAAATAAAGCTCTTTTGAAACCTTTTAAAAGATGCTTAATAAAGTAGTGAAACCAACATTTTTTTTTTTCACCAACTGTTCATAGTAACTAGGAATGGTCTGCAGAGAAATAGGTAAATCACTTCCTTTTAAGTTTGCTCAGAAGGAATAGATGATTAGATTCATTTTTTCATAACTGTTTTCATTTGAACACAAATTCTCCCTTCATAAATGTGAGCCAAGGCTGATGCTATAAAGAGCAGCAAACCAAAGGAAAAACAGTGAGACACTATTTCAGGTTGAAGGGAATATACAAAAGAGGCTGAATTCCGAATCTGAAAACTTGGGATCAAATTTCTACCTTCATGTAGTAATTGGGTCCTTTGGAAAGATATTTAAGCACCAGAAGTTTAATGATCTCAATCATAATTTTTCTGTCTATAAAACGGGTAATATGAAAATCTCCCTTTCTTGTTTCACAGGGTTCTATATAAATTCAAAAAAAGATCATTATCATCATTGTTAACTTTTTTTGAATGCTTCCTGTGAATCAAAAATAGATAGAACATACATTATATGTATTAGGGATCCACTAATAACTACGACAGTCCTATAAGTTATATCCTATCTGTATTTTGCAATCAAAGAAACAGAGTGTTAGGGAAGTTAATAGACTTGCCCAAGTTTACAGGTAAATAAATGGTACAGCCAGAATTCAAATTCAAGCAAATACTGAGTCTGTGCAGTTAACCACCACAAAATACCACCTCCTATGATCATGGATATAGATACACTTAGGAAATCATAAAACAGTAGGTAGATGTATATGTTACTATTTTCAATTTAATTAGGGGCTTACAATGAGTTAAAATACATAGCAGGATGACTGCTATTTAGCAAGAACTTTGTAGATGGTGTTTAAAACAATGTAAACCCTGATTTATATTATATGTTAACACCTCGCAAGAAGAGAGACTACTTTATCAGTCTACCACCTACCTATAAAGGTAGAGTCAGATATATAGCACTATCTTCTTACCTCTTCTGAACCTCTATAACTCCTTTCCCTTTCCCACAATATGAATATTATGCCGATTTATATCCTAGGTTGGTAACTAAACAGAACCCTCCTAATTTTTTTCTGCAAATATTTACTGAACAACTACTATGACTTAGTTCACTGTCTGGTGTGTATATTCACGTATGCGAAAACTCTCCATACAAGAATATAAAGTAATTATGAAGCTAAGTGTCTATGAGACTTCAGAGAAAGGGCCAAGAATCTTGAGGGAAGTATTAGATTTCTCTAGGAAGAGAAGATGGTGAGAATATTCCAGATTGTGGACCATTACATGCAAAAGTAAGAAGACCAAAGAGAACAGGGTATATTAGACCTGAGGGCTTTGATGGGCTTAGGCTCAAGGCCATCACGTATGGGCCAGTGTGATTGGGAAATAGGTGACATGGAGGGATGCGATGGGAGAGATACCTGGGCCGGATAAGGCCAGGAATTACAGGCCACCCACTCAAAATGCTGGTGCCCTTATCTATTTGCTTGAAGTGTCCTATGAAATACCATCAGGAGAAAACCTGATGTGACCCTGAAATAAGCAAAGTCACAAAGGGCCTATGGAATCTGCTAGTTTTTAAAATTGCAGCACTGTCTGCAACTTGTATTCTCTACTCTACTCAGGACCATGGTTGAAAGGAATTACCTTCTAATTCTGTGTACCTGAAAAATATCTGTAGAATGTATATGATTAAAGTCCCTTTTCTGATTGCGAAATAGCCAGTTCTTTATCAGTAGTTTATCTTGCTATAAACAAGAAGAACTATCAGTAGTTCTTCTTCAGTAGTTTAGGCAGAATATGTGCATATGGTCTCAACTTTCATTTCAGTGTTGATCCTACCAAATCTCATGTTGACAGGCCTGAAACATCAGGTCTGGGCTTTGGGTTAATGCTGTGCTTCAGGGTCCCCATAGTCTGAAAGCCTATAACTTAGGGAGAGAACCCAAGATAAACTTGCCTGACAGAGCACATTCAGAGTCCAGCTTGCTCTAGCATGGCAGCGACAGATCAGCCCTACTAATAGAAGTAATAGTTCTCATTTATCTATAATCGAATATAACTAGAAGACACAGGCTGAGAAGATATATCAAGGTGAGGGGAACTTCAGCTTCACTTTTTTTTCATAATCTCAGAAGTATTTCACATTTTGAGGAAAGTCACTCCTTAAGAAGGGAACGGCAAAAGAGAGTATCCTAACCACCGTGCCAAGTATTATGCAGAAACTTTCTCATAAAAAGTCTCATTTAATCTTCATAGTTTGGTAAGGTATTATAATCTCACTTTACAGATGAAATTGCGGGCCTTTGAGAGGCTGAGAGGATTGCTTATGGTTAATCAATGACAAATCCAAAATGTGTCATACTGTATCCTGACTCTATTGGTCTGCAAAATACTCATATAGTTAGTTAGGGCATAGTTAGGGCCTTAAACGAAACGATTTTAAACCATCTTGAACCAAATCTCTGAGATGTAGCTTCAAATACATTTGTTATGCCTGCTTAGAACCTTTACCATTTAACTGTGGACAATTCTATTCAATGATAAGTTCTTGAGTAACTTTTATGTGCCAAATATCATGCTAGATGATCGGAGACCAAAGTTTTGTACCCAATTATTTGTTTAGTTAGTCAACATATATTAATCACCTTCTCTGCCAAGCAATCAAGTAGATTCTTGGAGCAGAATAGTGAATAAAACAGCTATAATTGCTGTAATGATTTATAGCCTAATGAAGCTCATTCATTTTGGAGGTGGTAATTCTATGCCTTCAGATGATAGCACATGCTCCTTCAATTCTGGTTAAGGTGAGAGATTTTTACTGACCCATACACACTTATTCACATGGGCCCTAATATCACATGTGTATAAGACATTGTTAATAAGATGAAAGTTAGAGAAAGAAAAAAAATCTAGATTTGATCCTCTGATCAAATATCTTTCAAAATCTAGTAATCCATCTCAACAATAAATGCTCAAGAGCTATACATAAGAAAGTATTTTCAATAAGAATGCATTCACCAATTCTTATCCTTAAGGAGCATTTCCTATGGAGGAAAATCATCTCAAAGTGGTAGTTAGTCATTAACCATGGAATACTTTCATCCATTGTTTCTGCTAGGTTTCTAAAAATGTTACTGAGAAAATAGGACCTAAGCAATGAGGAGTTAACCCCAATCCAAATTAATAATAATTTTTTAAAAAATGAACAAAGCCAGCAGTGGCACAGGGATGCAAAATTTAATGCATTATCTATTTACAGAGTGTGATCTAATGTAAGAGTGCAAAAGATAGCTCTTGATATAAAGAGACAGCATGTTTATTTAATGAGCACATACAGTGAATGTCTTTCCTATGAAACCATACAATATATTTCTCATCCATGCATTATACTTAGCTGGGTAGAAAAATAATTATGAGAAGGATCTTAATATATTTAGAGTAAATGGGTTCTGGGAAAGTTGTCTAAGAGGAAAAGATAGAGGTGCAACTTACACGTTACTTTCAGAGACTGATGATGAATTTCTTGGAGTCATCTACTTGCTATAAACAATAATGGAAATTGTTATCTCGGCTCTTTAAGCTTGCAGAGCCATTAAAAGAAAGCCAGTGGACATGGGAGCGTTGACCGGGATGGGTCACGAGGAAACTTTCTGGCGTGATGAAAATATTTTGTATCTTGATAGGGCTGGAGGTTACATAGGTACATGCATTTGTCAAAAACAATGGGACTATGCATTTTAGCTTTGTGCAAATTTTATTTGTAATTTGCATAGAGCTTAAATAAAAATACAAATTAAAAAATTAAAATTACACTTAGCTAGTAAAAGAAAAGAAATCATGCTTATTCCTCAAGACTCTTATTTGTATCTTATTTAGACCCTATGTCTCACACTTTATAGAAGTGACTGAAGATGATCGAATATGAATCTGTTGCTTACTCTGAACAATGTCCAATGTCTTATGCCATGACCATATCTTATGGCTGAGATGGAAGAATAGTGGTATTATTGTGTGTATGTGTATGTGTGTGTTTGCTAGCATTGTAAGTATTCATGTGCTTGCGTCCCATTCCTTCTTTGAATCCTAGCTACTCCACCTTACTCATAGAACTCTGGTTTAGTTCAGTTGACACCACATATTTGAAAGAGTTTCAAAAACTGTTTGCAGTAATGAGCTGTGTTCAAATCTTTTTTTTTTTTTCTCTTATTCAAAACAGTATGTGTAGAGGGTATATAAGTAGGGAGGCAAGCACTCCTGGATTGTCTATTAACTTTCCTTCCCTCAAAATGTTTAGGGTTCATATTACACATCTAATATTCCAGTGGATAATGACATTTCTGGGTGTTCCTTCCTTCTTCAGAATCAGTCAGAAGAGGTGCTCTATCATCTGAATATACATATATCAACTGAGTGCCTACAATGTACAATTTCTTGCAGAGACTCTGGAGATCTGGATCTCATATTTTTCAGGAACCAGGCTAAAGGTCAACACTACTGAGATGAACTACATAACCATTTTCCTCTGACTCCAAGTATGTCTTCTACACTAAGCCTGTGCCCCCAACTTCAACGAGCTGAATGAGCTCCTCATCTATGGAGACTGCAAGAACAGTGTTTCTCCTCTAAGACTGAACTCAGTCTGCTGAAAGGGGTGTAGTGAATGCTTTTCAAGCAAATAAAGCACTGGGGGAGGCAGGGGTGTGTCGCCCTAGTTCTTCCAGAAGTGTTTCCATTGCTCAGGTGTGGGAAGTTAAAATATTATTTCTAATGACAATTTTTCTTCCATGAAGATTGTCTGTAAAGCAATTGCTCTTTCATACCTTTATAGAAACCAGAAGAGTTTTAGTTTGACTTGGGGAGTGCATTGAACCTATTCTTGAGGATAATTAAAAGAGAGTGAAATAACGATTGGAAATATAAACATAGAATAAGAGTAGAAGTGTGTGTGTGTGTGTGTGTGTGTGTGTGTGTGTGTTGATAAAGTATTGAGGAAAATAAAGGCACAGCAGGAGCATCTGTGAGCCAAGAAAGACCTCGTAAGACCCAGGTAAGAAAGGCTAAGAACATATGCTTTGACTAGATCTTCTCAGTAGCTGAGCTCAGAATAACCCTGGTTTTCTAAAGTATGCCTAGCTACTTACCAATCAGAACTTTTTCCATCTTAAGTATTCATCATTCTTAGATGTTTTAAAACAACTGTGAAAAGAGACGTTCAAATATTCTAGTCACAAAAACAGAAAGACATATTTGTGTGGAGGAGAAACTAACGCCTCTGGCTATGCATCATGTCCAGAAAATAAATGTACAGGGCTATCCTAGAAACCGCAGGGGAACGAAATCCTAAACACTTTCATGAGGTAGTAAATGAAAATTAATTGCACAGAAGCCATTATTTTTCATTTAGGATGCATAAAATATCATTAGTCCTATTTATATTGAGTGTTCTGTCATTACTATTTTATTTTAGTAAACATAAAAATAAAGTCTTTCAGAGATTTTACTTCTGATATACTTCCCACTAATTTCTTTTTTTTTTCATAATGTCTCAAGTTCTTGTAATATGGCGATTTTTCAGAAACCTAATTCGAATGGTTGTATTGTATTTTACAAACATATACTGTTGTTGTTACAGAAGTAAGAATTATGTATTGTGATGAATATGAAAGGAATTACAGCTTAAAACCTTCCTTGGCCTCAAGTTCCTTATCTTCAAAATTAGTGCATGCAAAGGAAGTTATTAAAGCCTCTTCCCCTCTTAACTTCCCAGTCTATTCGCATTTCTTACATCTCTAAGCCCAAGGAAGCAACTTTAGGGACAAAGACCTCCAATTCTTTCCTAGTAAGTTTTCAAAATTAAGTTTATATCTAGAGAGTGTGAAATCATTTGAAAAATAATTGGTAGACAATTAGAAAAAACAATCATATTTTCATGTCACTCCATTTATTCCCTTTTTTTTTGAAAGTAACCAATTCTGAATTCCTTAGCAAGACATTGCTCTAAACTACCTTTCCAACCCACCTTTTCTATTCATCCTGCAACAGACAACTGGCTCATCTGTTCCACTAATATGTTGAGGATTGCCTCTCTATCATGTATTTGCTGATTCTTTTCTACCACTTAGGGAAGCCCTTCCTCTATCTGCCTATCTATAGTGTACTCTTCCTTCCTTTATGGTGAGAGCTCAAATGCCCACTTTCTTGGATCTTTCTAATTGGAACCAGACTTCCTTCTCTTTCATTCTCTAAGCATTTTATCTATCTTAGAAGCACAGCCTATTAATATTGAAATACTATTACATTCCTTTTAAAAAAATAGATTCAAGTATACAGTACATTGGTTAGACATTTATATAGTTCATGAAACAATCACCCTGATTACTCTATCTTCCCTCTGGCTCTACAAATAGACATTACCTTATTGCTGTCTGCATTCCCTGTGCCAATGCTCCCTATCCCCGTGACCTTCTATCAACTACTAATTTGTACTTCTTTAACCGTTCACCACTTCCATTCCTTTTTATATTAAAGTTAAAATATCATCTGATTTTCTTCTTCTTAGATTGAAGGCTCTTTGAGGGCTAAAATTAGACCTTGTTCATACTTACATCTCACTAATGGTTAGCAAAATACTTTTATAATGTCCTAAAAAGAGTACCGGAGTAAGAGTCAGGAATTTGAGGTTGCAGTTTTAGGCCCTTTAACAGCTAAACATGTGGCCATAGACCTCTATTATCTTGCATAATATAGGCATAAAAAGAATCTATTCCACATGAATAACTAAGTGTTCAAAAACTTTTAAAATTCTAAAATACTACATTACTTCAAGAATGAATGTTATTAATGTTGTCCTTATATTTTTATCATGGTCATCACTCGATAACTGTTAAATGTGTCTTACAGAATGAAAAGGCAAAAGTAGATAAGAAATGTCATATTTGAATTCACTTAGAATGGAATAAGTATACACACTTATTTTCTTTCTCTCTCAAAATTGTATTAAAACTAACTTAAAATAATTTTTTTTAGTCATTTAGAAAACAAGATTACAGAGACTAAAGAGGAGACAAGAGCAGAGAAGGGGTTTCTACAAATTTTTTGAAAACTGGAAGCATATAGGGAAGTAATAAATAGCATAAGTGAGCAGAGATCATAATTACCTCTAAATCTGGAGGGTGACATACCAAGGAGAATTCAGCAGATGCCCCTAGGATCCCAAGAAAAACTTGTAAGCTTGCAGCACCTAAGAGGGGGTCAATGAAGAGAAGAATGAGAATAAGGGACATGTAAAAATGATGTGCAGAGCTGTTATCCTTCATATTTCCTTCTATCTTCTGTACTCCTGTGACCAAGAGTTATCTCCTCTCCCTCTCCCTTCTCCTTCCATTCCTCTACATCCAGGAGACCAGAGATTCTAAGAAAAGAAACTTTGGAGGCTCTGGACTCCTGCACACCAGGCACAGGAGAGGATGTGAGTGAGATGTGGGCCCCAAAATAAAGGGCAATGAAGCAAGAGTCTGCATTTTGAACTCTAGATCCCCAAGTTACTTTTCATTCCCTGCTCCTAAATGCAAGAAACAAGATGTATCTCTTCAATGCTAGATGCTGGAGGATTCCTCTCTAGAAAAAAGTAGAGGAGAAAACCCAGGGATAAAACATACATATAATAACATATGGAAGTGTTGGTGGTGGGAGGACTGTTTGCCATCTCAAATCCCTGAAATGAAGCCCAGGAATCAAAGCCAACTCTTCCCTATTTCTCCTTCCTCCACTCAGAGAATCTTCAATCTGCTTTGTAGTGTCTGTTACTTAAATGTCAATGAGCGTCTACTGAAGGATTATCTTTAATACGAGGAGATTGAAACTGTGTTAGAAATAGAAATAGAAATAGAGATAAAGACAGAGAGAGAGAGAGAGAGAGAGAGAGAGAGAGAGCGAGCAAGAGAGAGGGGAAGAAAGAATAAATGGAACCCCAAAGAAACAGAAGCTGAAAAAAATTCCAAGTAAGCGGGAGAAAAAATGATAATGAATTCTTAAAAGAAGTACAAGATGTGATTTTTTTTTTTTTAAGTATAACTGGAGAAAAAGTAAAAGTTTTAGAAAATTTTCAAAAAATCCTCCAAGAAGTTGAACTAAAATGTAAACTTAGAAAGTTAGCATAGGAAATAAGAAATCAAACATCTAAAAAATAGGTATTTAACTGAGATTAAGAGTTTGTTTCCCTGAAATTATATAGTTTCATTTCCTGTTCAGCTTGATTGATTGAGACTTCCACTGATTAAACAACAACAACAAACCAATCCCACCTGTAAATCAGTTCACTTAAAACTTGCCTATTCTTTCCTATATAAGTATAAGGAAAAAAAAAAATTCTTCTAAGCCCCTCTAATCTTCAAATCTGAGTGTTCTTCTTGTTGTCATATTTTTAAAACAATCAATTTCCTTACTTTTTCCCCCCTTTGTCAGTAACGAGAAATCAGTTAGAAAGGAAATTATATAAATTGTCACATAAGCAAAGAACTCAAGTCTCCAGACTGTGGGCCAGAGTGCCCATCTCCGTAAGTGAAGAAACACCCACATCAAGGTCATGGGAATAAAGACAAGATCCTAAGAAGCGTTCATGGAGAACAAACAGTGAGTCACCTCCCCGTGATCTGGAATCAGCATGGAATCAGCCTTTTCCACAGCAATAATGAACTCTAAAATTCACCGAGTAATGTTTTTAAACTGATAAAGAAACACAATATCTAACTTGGTTGTCTACCCTTCGATGCATTTTCAATCTGATAAAAGAATAGAATTAAATAGATTTCCTATTAGGAAGTAATTTAATAGCTATAAGCATCCTCTAGTAATTTGAGAAATACAAAATATTAAACAGAAAATAATGTATATGATTCAGGAAATGGGACGTCTCCCTCAGGAGCAGGGTGCAGGAAGGCTTAGGATGACTGAATTAGTCATTCATACTTGAGCAGAAAAACAGAAGGCTCTGAAACAGAGGCTTCCATGTAGAAGAAATTCATACATCATTTGATTTTTTAAAAATAAATTTAGTAATTGGAAAACCTGTTGAAATATTTGTGAATAATTGGTGATAAATATATATAAAGTATAAATAAAAATGGTAATTTATTAAAATATATCAGAAATGAATCATAATATATAATTTGAAATGGCAGTGAACAACATTTACTCATCGTACTAATTATATTTTTATCAGACCCTTGGTTTAAAAAAATGCGATTAAACTATTTCTGGAGAATGAAAAAAGGGAAATATATAGGTAAGAAAGCCAAAACCTCATCTACTATAACATAAATAAAAACATCTAAAATGGATAAATCAAGAAATAGTAATATAAGCAATTTAGTTAGACAATTTATTTAGAGATTAACAGCAATAAAAACAGAGAGGTGAGTGGTTTAAAGACGTGTGAGTTCAAAAGTTAGAGAGGTGAGGTAAGGTATAATTTTTTTTCATTTCAGTCCTCTCAGTGCTTTTTAAATTCTTAAATCATGTGCACATGCCCATGTAGCAATTTTATGATAATAAAAATAAATTCATAAGAATTAAAATAAAAATATTCTATATTTGAGAAGCAAAAAAATATATTGCTATAAAACTTGGTCATTAAACTAGGGTTTCCCTTCAGCCTGTTCACACTACACAAGCTGTGGATTATGTGCACAGAAGCAATGACTTCATAGGCCATTGAGCATTTTTGAGTTTAAATAAATCTTCCACAATTGGAATGTCTGAGCAGTGGGAAGGAAGTTGGTAAAGGTTAGTGGAATGAAAACCCGAAAATTTCTAACTGTTGCTGCTCGTCTCTGGTACATGCCAGAATAGTTTCTTGCTTTTGGATTATTTATTTTGATTTTTGGTAATTCAGAAGAAAATTAAATGCTCAAAATAATAAGAATGCCGTAAATCAAAATAAAGCACCAGCTTAGAAGGAATACAAGAAAATGCTTGTCCATGCATATATTTGAAAGAGAAGACTGTTAAGGAAACCGACATTTACTGAGCCCTTACTATGTACCAAGCTTATTCATACAACTTCTCTCTTCACAGTGGCTTTGTGAGACAAATTATCACCTTCTTTTTAGAGGTGAAGAAACTGAGCCCCAGAGAGGTTAATACACTACCTAAATTGACAAGTTGTATGCTGGTATTCGTTCCTAGGTCTGTCTTATAGGAGCTCAAAGAAATCTCCGTCTTATGACTATGTTTTTTTCCCATCATCCTTTAGTGCTCTCTAATTGAGATCCAGTGGCCACAGTGGTATGCTTCAAATGGGCTACTGATCTGCTGAGATATTGATCGCCTCAGTACTCAAGGGAGGTGAAGCCCATTCCCTTTACTCAACTGTTTCTTTCATATAAGTGTCATCATTATCAGTGTGCATGATGATGTGGAAAACATTGAAAACACTGCTTTATGCAGAAGTAAATCAGCTCTCTTACACTTTAATTTTCAAGATACCTTTCCTGGAACTTATCAGAACTACTCTGAAAAAGCATTGTAAAATTTCTATTGAAATAGAAATTTTGATGTAAGGATGGCCATATGTATCAACAATTACAATACCCTTGTTTTTCGGACAAGGAAATGGGTCCAGATAAACCAGATGACCTCACCTAGAGAGGAAAGGGCTCCTATCTCAGTTGGTTCTCACCCCTTCTGGGAGCCAGGAAAGCAGGGATGCTGTGGCTCTGCTCTGGTCTTGATATGGCTCTGACCAGATAGCATCACAGTGGATGGTTGCTGCTTCATCCTTTCCCTTGTATCAGGAGCTTTATGAGGAAAGGCACTGAGTCTAATTTATCTTTGTGTGTCCAGCACTAGAACAGTATCTGGTGCATAGCAGGCATTTAATATTTGTTAACTGAACGAAGGGCTAAAACCTGGTTTCTTCAACATTAGTCTCTCTATATAATAAAGACCTGCTATATAAAAATAATCCAGGTGATAAAAGTGGGACTGAGCCAATAAGCATATAAAAAGGCACTCAGATTCATTAATCATTAGGGAATTGCAAATTAAAACCACAATTCTCTACTTCTATACAGTCGCGTAAATGCCTAAAATGAAAAAAGACAGAAAATACCCAAAATTAGCAAGAATGTGGAGCAACTCAGATTCTGATAAACTGCTGTTGGGATATAAGTGGGTATAATATCGTGGAAATCTGTTAGAAATGACTGTGAAAATTAATAAAGGGAAACCTCACTAATAAGAAATCAGGAGGCCAGAGGGGGAACTGTCACACAGTGATACTGTCAATTACAGAAAGAACTGTCAATTACAGACCCCAACAGAAGAATCCTAAACTGGAAAGAAGCATGAGTTATAGGCCTCAAAAGGACAAGATGTATATTGCATCTTCTACAGGAACTCAACCAGTGCGAAACTGTCATCACCTTAAACTCTCACTCTTCTCCAACAGACTTTTGTTCAAAACAACCCCTCCCAACTTTCTCCTTTTTCTCCATAAAATGTCATTCCTTTTCTTTGTTTGTTGGACTTGCCTATGAACTTTGCTATAGCTTATCTGTCCTGAATTTCAATTCTTTGCTGATTCCAAATAAACCCATATTTGCTAGTAAAAAAAAAAAAGAATGAATGACTAAATAAAAATTGTGTCCATAGGATCCTAGCTCAAGCTCTATCTCCCCAGCTTGCTAGTTCTCTGAACTCACACAAGTAATTTATATTGGCAAATGGGAGTAAAACATCATAGGTAACTGTGAGTATTACATAAAGTTGTAATAATAATGATAAAATAACAAGAGCAGCTAATATTTATTGAGCATTTACTATGTGCCAGGCAAAGTTACAAGTGTTTTGAAAATATTATCCCATTTAGTTTAAAATAGATTTTTAAGTTGTAAATAGTCTATGTGGACAGTGATTGGAGCTCCGTTTTCAATATATTTCCCACTGCACTAGAACTCAGTCAGGGGTATATTTGGTTTCAATTTCCAGTGTCCCTTTGGAAGCAAATGAAAAAGTACAGATGACTTAGACCAAGTCTAAGAGTTAGAGCTCTTGTGCTGTAACTCTGTGAAAATGGCACTGGGGAGTAGAGGAAGTTGTGGGGGATCACATTTCTTATACTGGGTGGCTCTATGAGCCTTAAGAAAAAGAGGAAATTAGTATTCCCCTAATAGACGGAATGTCACAGAAAAGTTCAAACTTCTTCATAATACTGTAATTAGTATTTCATATACTATAATTTTAGTTTTGATGAGATAAGCACTTTCTGAAGAAATTTCAATATCTATATTGCTAATGCTAGCAAAAAAAAAAGCAATTTAAAATGACACATTTTAATACATAATAGCTGCCCCAACCTTTTGATGTAGCAGCATGAATATCATATTCTCTGGGAGAGAATGAGGTTTGAGGTGCCTTCAAGGGGTTAGTGCCTTTAAAATGAACATGGCATGTGTCTGCTGAATGGAGCCAACCTCAGCCCCCTGGGTCTTTTGCTGATCTGGCTGGCGAGAAAGTTCTCTTAAGCTAATTTTGTAATTCCAGCAGACTCAACCACAGAACATGCTAGGAACCTAGTGGCATCGCCTTGTGCTATGCTTTTGCTTTACAAACTGTATGTCATTAATCCTCATTTTACAGATAAGAAAACCAATGCTCAAAAAGGTGTACTCACTACTGCACATGTAAGACAAGTAGTAGGTATTTGAACCCAGATCTACTTAATTAGAAAATCCATGCTCTGAACATTGCAATAGGCTGCCCTCCTGAAACAGGTTGTTTATCAAAGAATTCCTTGCTGGGTGATCAGATCCCCTAGCTACATACACTGAAGGTAAATCACTGAAAGTGAAAAAAAAGTAAATACCAAAATTGTCCAGTTTATTTAAATAGTACTGATAGTGATACATACTCCCTGAAAATACTCTTGCTGGTATGATAGCTACGTGTTGGGATAAAGAAATGTTATCACTTGGCTTATTATCTTTTCTGCGACCATTGGGTTAAGACTGCCTGCAGTTACCATGACAGAAATGGCTTGTGATTACAAAAGCTCATAAACCTTTTCAGTGCATCCTTCCTCTGAAAAGGGAAACACAATGATATCGCTTTGGTATTGCGCTATCTTCCTGTGAGTTTAACAGATAACTTTGATCATTTTCCAAATAGCTGTAAGAGATGTACAGACTGAGACATCTACTGGGAATTGCAGGTTGGGGGTAATTAAATTGGGTTCCCTCCACTTTGATGGCGCTCTTGACCAGTGCTAATGATTACCATGACTGCAGGGACAGCATAGATGTAACTATTATTATCAATGACAGTATGAGGAGGAAGAAGAGAGATGAGAAGAGAGGAGAGATGGAAGGAGGATGGGGGAGAGAGTAAGATAAGGGTATTTTTATGTTGGTTACTATGTATCTTCATTTATGTGCCCCGGCAAGTAGTACAGTTGGCAAATAGTTAATCCTTGATAAAGAATTGTTGAATGTATAGAAGAATTTATGAATGGATGGATGGACAGATGGCTAAAAATTAAGAACTATCCACATGTATAGTCTGCAAGGGCTGCCATAATAAAATATCACAGATTGTGTGGCTTCAACAACAGAAATATATTTTGTCACAGTTCTGGAAGCTGGAAGCTAAAGAACAAAGTGCTGGCAGGGCTGATTTCTCCTGAGCTTCTCTCCTTGGTTTGCAGATAGGTGGCTGCCTTCTCACTCTGTCCTCACAGGAACTTTTTCTCTTTGCATGTACACTCCTGGTGTTTTTTCCTCTTATTGTAAGGACACCAGTTCTGTTGGATTAGTACCCTTCTGAATGACCTAATTTAACACTATTTACATCCTTAAAGGTCCTGTCTCCAAATATAGTCATATTTGGGATTGTGAATTCAATCTATGAATTTTGGGGGAAATAATTCAATTCATAACATCACATAAGTCAATTCTAGTTTGAATGTCATCTTTATTGTGAATTATTTCCTGACTCTTACTATTATAATTAATGTCTCTATCCTTTGGGCTTCCATAGAACATTACAAGTATCTATGCTTAGAATTCATTGCTTTGTCCTTTTGGGGGGCATAGAAGAAACCTCCTAGCTGCTCTCTTTGCCTTTGGACTTCCTCTCATTCTGTCTCTCTCATTCTGCACAGCTGTCAACGCAAACTTACTCAAATGCTCATGAAATCATGTTACTCCTCAGTTTTTATCTTACCAATGAGCTTGCTGAATAGAAGTACAACTTCCTGGGATGAGTTTAAATTCTCCGCACAATCTGACACCCTGCCTATGTAATGAATTTCATTTTCCAAATTGCTTACCATATGTTACCCTCTGCCCACTCTGTATCACAGGAACCTCTGTTGTTTCAGATACTGCTCATAAGCATGTTGCCCTTGCTGCCTTCAGATCTCTCGGCCAGAGTTCTGCCCATCTCACTTTTAGTGACCTATGGCACACACATACACACATTCCTTTTTCCCTTCCAGGATTAATTAAACACATTCCCTGACCTAGCCATTCAAACTCCTCTTGTTCTTCTTTGTGTTTTAAATTTTTCATTCTTCAAAATGTGCCCTAGATGCAAATCATAATAAGATGTTTCTAGAGATAATTATACACATATACACATTAAATCACTGGCCCGGGCAGTTCCAACTGGCGATAATCAAGAAGTAGCTCCTATCATATAAATAGTATTAGATAACAACTATAAATTCTGGGGGAAAAAAGATCCTGAAGGCACATGAGAGTAACTGAAAAGGTAGGTATTTATTAATAAGCTGTTTTTAATTTACTTTTTTTTTATTGTGTAAAAGAAGGCCGCAGTTTGCATCACACCAGGTTAAGTAAGACTCAGTTGGAAAACATGTAGTTTTAAAGGCTTGAAGAACCAGTGGAGAGAGGTTATTGAGAAGACAGGAGTGGAAAAGTGAGGGAGGAAAACCAAGAAAGGAAAAAGCCAAAGAAGAAGAAGACAACATTGTGCACATAAACTCTGCCCAAATTTCTGACTGCCCCATTAACTGCGAAGGCATAAGGTAGGTCCCAGCTCCCAATTAAAGCAAAATCAGCAAACAGAGATTTCATGCATATCAGAAGAAAGCTAAAATTTGGAGTTTAAGTTTAGTCAAGTTAATTGTGCGTTAAAGAAATAAACACAATTCAAAGGAACATCATCAGAATCCAGAGTTTCTACAATGTATGAATCACAATGAGATACAATGCTTTGAGAAAAAGACTAAGAAACTATTTCCAGTAAACAAAAAATACATTCTTTTCAAAATGGGCTGAAAATAAAAATATGACAGATAAATGAAAACTGATAGGATTTGCTGCCAGTAGGTCTACGTTACAGGAATTGTTGAAAGAGATTTCTTCAAGACCGAAGTGAAATTAAGACAGATGAAAAACTCAGAAAGGGATAAAGAACATTGGAAATGATAACTATATAGGTAAATACTAAGGACTATATTTCTTCTAAAATACACAGTTTTTAATCATAAATGTTTAAAGAAAAAAATGGTAACGCTGAGTTAAGAAGTTTATAACATACATAGATGCAACACATTTGACAACACCGGCACCCACTGATAGAACATGCACTGTGCCCTAAAACAAGCCTCGGTGAATTTACAAGGATTAAAGTCATATAGCACGCATTGTCTCATCAAAATTGAATAAAATTAGAAATAAATAACAATAAGATATCTGGAAAAACTCAAATATTTGAAAATTAAACAACATACTTCTAAGTAATCTGAGTCAAAGAAAACGATCACATAGGAAATTAGAAAATAATTCAAGCCAAATTATACTGAAAATACATTAAGTACTTTTCTAGGCATTATATAATTTTAAACAGAGCTTGTCTCAGGTACACAGTCTTGTTTTATGAAGGTGTTACAGCATAGTGGTTAAGACTATAGATATAGGATTATGATTGCCTGAGCTTGAATCCCAGTTCCTCAATTGCTATCTATATTATGGTTTGAGGGAAGTTATTTAACTGCTTTGTACTTCTATTTTCTCAAAATAAAACAGAGCTCCATCCCAAAAGGTTTCTGTGAGAAATAAATTAGTTAATATGGGTAGGATGCTTAGAATGGTGCTTGGGACACAGTAGGTATTTAACAAAAGTTAGCTTTTATTATTATTTGTCCTTCCTGAAACTTTAGAGCATATCCAGAGAGGAATTATTGGTGTTTTAAATACCTAGAATAGTAGCTGGCACATAATAGGCACGTGCTAAATAGATATCTATGAATAAACGACATGTCTTCTTCTTTACTAAGTCCTTACCAGGACTCAGGACTTGTGCCAATCAATTTACATGCTTATTTCACTGAGTCTCCACAACATAAGAGGTGATTACCCTTATCATTTCCATTTTACAAATGGCAAGTCTGGGCAGAGAGATTCAGGGACTCATCTGAGGTCACACAGAGCACAAGTGACAGACTGAGCATCACACGAATTTCAGACTTCAAATTCTCACTCTCCTTCTCTCTTGCATGTGACTTAACACATGGGCCTAAAACTCTAACTGACTCAAATTTTTAGAATACCGAGAAGAAAATTTTAAACTTTAAAACCCCAGCTAAACTTATGAGGTTACGAATAAGTCACCTCTTTCTAGTAAAGTGCCTTAGCTCAAATATCTCTGAGTCCAGACCACATGGAATCCAGGAGTAACCTATGAAAGCTAAGCCTCAGAGGCCCCCTCTGCCTGACCTGACTCTTGTTTAAGGGTCAATTTGTCATGTAGTTTCCTCCCAAAGTCCCAAACGAAAAGTGAGAACACTATGCTTGATGAAACTGGTGTAAGGACTCCTGTCTCAGCCAAAGCCCAGAGAGAGGAAAAAGGAGATAAACTTTCTCTTTTCCTTCCTTTCACACTCTGGGTCAGAAAGAAGCAGTCTTTTATTTTACATCCTGTATAACATACCTTCCCTCTGGTCACAGCTGGAAAGAATGTTCACTATGGTGAACTGCAGTTGAGTCCTCCACACTCAGCTTTTATTATGTTAAAGAAAACAAAAGATTTTGGAAAATCTGTTCTCCCACAAAGCTTAGCAAAATCCTATTTTGTACGTCTGAGGCTGAAGTTTTGCGCATTTTCTCTATTGTCTTCATTTGTTCTTTCAACATTCTTCCATTAAGAGTGTTAAATTTTGACTGGGAAAATAGATGTCTCTCTTTTACCAGGGCAAATGATATGTATTTAGAAAGGAAAAAGAGCACAATAATAATTTAAAAAGTATTTTCCCCAGTACAGAACCTTGCCTTGCTCTAGCCGCAAACTAAATCTGATAAAACACTACACACACACTGTTTCACAAATAAAAAGTAAAAAAATAAAAATTTAAAAAAATCTGTAGCTTTTTATATATCTTGAGTAATAATGGAGATTACAAAAATAAATTTTATCATTTATTGATGTCTAGAAGTATTTCAGGATCATCTACAATTATTACCTGGCAATTAAAATTTTAACTTTCATTTTCCATAGGCTATTTGCATGCAATGCAACAACTTTGTGTGTGTGCGTGTGTGTGTGTATGTATATGTGTGTACATGAATGTTCCATCCTTATAAAAATATTCAATCATTTTCTGGCTTACAAATTAGACATTTTGAGTCATTTTATTGTCCTCAGTTAGGATGAGACTTACTTATGAATCATGTTTGTTTAATTAGAAATTCATGTTATTGGAGAAACTTTTAAAAAGCGTAACAGAAGCCATAATTTATAATTTCCCTTTAGTATGTGGCAGGTACTGTGATATACACACATGTATTTATTTTCTTTGTCAGCTGACAGCACTCAGAAATAATATCTTAATAGCGATTAGCAAAACTAGAACATAGATATTTTGATTTCTGATATCATTAGTTAATAAAAAGAACCAGAGGTCCTTGGAAAACTGGCTGATTCTAGGGCTGGGGCAGTGCCAGAAGTAAAAAATTGCTCAAACAAATCACACACACACACACACACACACACACACACACACACACACACACACAGACACACACACACACAACCGTATAAGCCCTAGTGCTGAATATATATCAAAAGGACACGGGAGCCATCTGAAAGAGTTCCCAGTGGCCGAAGCTGGAACAATGTGAGCAACAAAATAAATAAGGTAATATTGGATTATAACCAAAAATATAAAATTAGTATTCATGAGTCTATACTGATATGAATAAATGACTAAATAAATAAATAAATGGGAGATAAGAAGCAAACCTTCCATGCAAAAGAATCCCAAATAATTTATGTAGATATTCCTCACTTAAAAAAGTGGAGCATCAGTCTTCATCTTTAAGTGTGAATGACATATAGTGACTTTCTTTTAAAGAGTGAAGTTTGGAAAAAGGTAGAAAAAATACTAACTTTACAAAGGGGAAACCAGGCAAATACTATCTCAAGCCAGGTGATCAGGACTAATATCAGTGGTGGTAAATTGTATTGATAATATGAACCCTTGTTAAGATGTGATGCAAATGGTACTTTACCTCTGTGGTCTTATTCCTCAAAACACATTAACCTGGTCTAATCATAAGTAAATAAATAACACATCACACAAATCCCACTTAAGGGACTATCTACAAAATCCCTAACCAGTAATCCTCAAAACTGTCAATGTTATCAATAACAAGGGATCTGAGCAACTGTCAGGGCCATGAGGAGCCTAAGGAGACACGCCTTCTAATTGTAAGGAGGTATCCTGGACAGGGTCCTGTAATAATAAAAGAATATTAGAGAAAAACTGGGGAAATCTCAATAAAGAATGGAAGTCAGTTAAAAATGTGTCAAGACTGGTTGATGAATCGTGACAAATATGTCATATTGATGTAAACTGTTAATTGTAGAGGAAACTGGGTGTGGAGGGTATGGGGTATATGAGAAACCTCTGTTATATGAGACATATATATATATGAGAGCCATCTTCACAATAATTCTTTAAAAGTAAAACTGTTCTAAAATTTTAAAGAAATATTTATTTAAAATATGTTCCTCCTCTATTACTTAATATACTATTTGTATTTATAAACTTAGGCAAATTTATATTCTTAGAATATAGAATTTTTGGCCTCACTCATTATATATTCATTGAGAAGGCATGCTGTAGGGAAACAAACACATGTGTTTGGAGGTCAGGTCCATTTATATTTTGGCCACTTCTGTAGGGAACTGTGACCCCATAAATCATTGAAGTAATATAGATATTGAGAAAAATGCAAGGCTATATCATATCACTTTTATTTGTCGTAAGACCATTCACTGACAAGAGAGCAAGGACTGTGCCATGCAAGACAGTTTATGCTCATAAGTTTTCGACATGGCCCTTGCTTGCTGAGCATGTGGTTCTATCCTGTCAACATATGTGCAAATGTGTGCTTTCCCAGAATTGCTCTACAGGTCCATCACTGGGAAGATGGGAAGCTGGGCATGGCTTGATGCCTCTGTTGCAGTTCTTGTCCATAGTTCGGTGTCATCATTTAGAGGCCCCTTTCCAAACTTCAGGTTAATTTATGGACACTTATCATTGTTGCTATCATTGGTTCATTCTTTATCATTTTCTAATTAGTCCACAAGCTTTTTATTCTAGAATTGAACTTCTTGTTTTTCCTACAAAGTCCTCTTTCCATTCTCTTACAACAAACCCTATCAAAAAGCCTTTAACAAAGTATGTGCAATGTAGATTATGAGAGATAAAGGGCAAAGTTGGAGAGTCAGGTATAGCTAAATTAGTAGATGAAAAATGGGATTTGTTTATAATTAAATTAAGTATTATATTCTAAAATCATCTTCTGGCTCTTGAAATACCCCATTTTCCCTTAATGCAAAACAAAACAAAACAAATAAATGAAAAAACAAGCTATCATGTCAGACTAGGATAAACACTACCTCTGTCCTGTTTTATTTTTGGGAGGACAATGGTAAATACTTGTACAATATGCTATTGTTTCCAAAAAGGCAAAATTAATGTATTGCTACTCAAATAAATGTTTCTACTTCATTTTGGCAGGAACGAAGAGCCCCTCGTTTATTTGATGAGGGCAATAAAGTGCAGAGATTTGAAGTAATTTTCCAAGAGTCTCATAACTAACAAGTGGTATAGCCAGGATTCAAACTCCTATTTGTCCAATGTAATATGCTAAAATATTTCCAAGTTCTACATTCATTATTTGGTATTACAATTAAAAGTAATATTTAAAAATCCTTTAAGTTGTCATTTTAATAATAATCTTTGTAAAACCTTTAAAGCATGTGCAGCATTCACAACACTTGAAGCTCAAACCCAGGAACTCTGGCAAAATGTATCACTCTCTTGCAGAGATGAGGATATGTTAATTAAGAAGGAAAGGCCAAGGATTTCAGTCAAGGCGGATAAGTAGGTAAACTCTGTGCTTGCATCCTCTCATGACATTGAAATTACAACTAAACTACAGAACAGACATCATTGAGAATTGCCTGAAGTCTAGCTAAACAGATGTCCTACAACTAAGGATATACAGAAGAAGCCATGTGGAGACAGGAAGGGGGTGTTGAGACACTAAAGGGCAGTCCCACAACCATGTATGACAGCTAAAAATAAGGAGGGATATCTCCCTCCTTTGAAGTTTCCAGCCTCACATCAGGCACCCCAACCCAGGGTTCCAGAGCCAGGAAGAGAAGTCCCCACAACTTCTGGCTGCGAAAACCAGTGGAGATTGTGGGTGAGTTAGATGGAAGGCTGCCAGGGTCCCAGGCACTCCTCTTGAAGGGCCTGCACACAGATTTACTTGCTGACAGATTCATTCACTCTGAGCTCCAGAGCTGGGGCTGCTGCTCAAAAGGCTCCAAGGACATACAGGGAGGAATTGAATTATCTGGCTTCGGGTAAGGGTTGGAGGGACAGATTTCTCCCAGACAGAAGTGCTGGCAGAAGCCATTGTTGCTTTGTTGAGCTCTCTCACCACCTAGTGTGGAGATGCAGACAGGCTCCATGTCTGAGTGTCCATCAAACTGGATAATATATTTTGCAGCGCCTTATGATTCCGAGACTCTGCCCCTCCCAACTTCCAAGCCCACCTAAGCCACTTTTAATGGCTTTCCCATACATATGGCCTGTCTTGGCCCATGCTGCAAACTTATCTAAAATTTCTCAAAGATTCACAAAACCCACACAAGCAGCATCTGGCCTTGGAGTGCCCCATACCTCTTGCTGAGCAGCCCCAAGCCCGGCATTGGCAGCAGCCAGCCTCAGTTCAAAGCCTGGCTTCTCAAGACACCTCTAAGTCCAGTGAAAGTGGCAACCATATGTGGATCGCTTTGTGGCTCATTCCACGTAGCTTCAGGTAGAGTACAGGCTGCTGCTGAACTTGGTCTGAGGTAGGGCCCCTTCCAGGAGCACCACCCAGTAGCCTCCCAAGATGACACAGCCAAAGGACAGACTGGGCAAGTACCACAGTCCTACTAAAGTGAATCCTGCTCCATAGGGTCAACCCCTGCACAATAGCTCCTCCACTGTAGTCTCCACAACCAATCAGCCTGAGGGCTGATCTCTCCCAACGACATGCAAAGAGAAACCAAGGCTCAACTATAATAGGAGGGTACACACAAGCCACACAAGAGATACACCTATAGCACCCGGCTCAAATGACCAGGGAGACTGTGCCACTAGGACTCACAGAATACCTACTACATAAGACTACTTCACTAAGTTCTGGAGACATAGCAGCCCTACCTGATACACAGAAAGAAACACTGGGAGGCAGCTATAATGGGGAGACAGAGAAACATGTCACACGTGAAAGAACAGAACCAAGATCCAGAAATAGAACTAAACAAAATGGAGACAAGCAATCTAGCAGATACAGAGTTCAAAGCACTGGTTATAAGGATGCTCAATGAACTTAGGGGAAGAGTAGATGAATTCGGTGAGAATTTTAACAAAGAGACAGGAAACATAAAAATGAAGATAGAAAACATAAAAAGAACCAGTCAGAAATAACGAATACAATAAATGAAATGCAGAATACATTAGAGGGAATCAATAGTAGATTAGATGAAGCATAGGATCAAGTCAGCAATTCAAAGATAAGGTAGCATAAAACACTCAACAGAACAACAACAAGAAAATAGAATCCTAAAAATATGATAGTTTAAGGTGTCTCTGGGACAACATCAAGGGTACCAACATTCGTATCATAGGTGTACAAGAAGGAAACAAGAGAGGGACCAAGGAATTAAAAACCTATTTGAAGAAATAATGATGGAAAATTTCCCTAAGCTAGAGAAGGAAATAGCCATACAAGCTCAGGAAGCACATAGTCTCAAAAAAAGATGATCTTAAAGGGATACACACCAAGACATATCATAATTAAGATGCAAAAGGTTAAAGACACAAAGAGAATCTTAAAAGTAGCAAAAGAAAAACATCTAGCTACCTATAAGGGAGTTCCCATAAGACTGTCCATTGACTTCTTAACAGAAACTTTGCAGGCCAGAAGAGACTGGCAACAAATGTTCAAAGTGATTAAAAACAAGGACCTACAACTCAGAAAAGCTATCATTTAGAATTGAAGGACAGATAAAGAGCTTCCCAGACAAGAAAAAGTTAAAGGAGTTCATCACCACCAAGCCTATATTATAAGAATTGTTAAAGTGACTTCTTTAAACAAAGAAGGGGGAAAAAAAGAAAGAGCATAAATATGAATAATAAAATGGCAATAAATATGTACCTGTCAATAATCACTTTAAATGTAAATGGATTAAATGTTCCAACCAAAAAAAAGCATGGATGAATGGATAAGAAAACAAGACCCCTATATACTGCCTACAAGAGACTCACTTCAGATAGACACACACAGATCAAAAGTGAAGGTATGGAAAAAGATATTTCATGAAAAGAAAACAACAACAACAACAGAAATCTGGGATAGTCATGCTTAAACCAGACAAAATAGACTTTAAAACAAAAAGGGATAAAGATGGACCCAGTAATCCTACTTCTGGGTATTTATCTGAAGAAGCCCAAAATACTACTTTGAAGGGGCAAGTACATTCATATGTTCACTGCAGCAGTATTTACAATAGCCAAGATATGGATACAACCTGAGTGTCCATCAATGGATGATGGATAAAAAATAAGCGGTATATATACTATGCACTATTACTCAGCCACAAAAAAATAATGAAATAGTGTCATCGGCAACAACATAGATGGACCTAGAGGGTATTATGCTAAGTGGAGTAAGTCAAACAGAGAAAAACAAATGCCATATAATTTTACTTATACAGTGAATTTAAAAAACAAAATAAATGATCAAAAAAACAGAAACAAACTCATAGATACAGAGAACATTTTGATGGTTGTCAGATGGGTGATGGGTTGGGGAATAGGTCAAGAAGAGAAAGGGATTAAGAAGTACAAATCGGTAGTTACGAATAGTCACGGGGATGTAAAATACAACACAAGGAATACAGTCAAAAATACTGTAATAACTGTATGATGTCAGGCAGGTACTAGATTTATTGGGGTGACCACTTTGTAAATTATATAAATGTCTAATCACTATGTTGTACACCTGAAACTAATATAATATTGTATGTCACCTATAATTGAAAAAAAAATATATATATAGATATATCAAAAAAAAAAGATTTACACATTATCTTTTGAAATACTTAAAAAAATAATAAAAAAAGGAAGGCCAAAATTGGATGACTAGGAGGGAAGAAAGACTCTTGGTAACTTTTAAAAGACTTGAAGTCATTGTTTCCTTCTTCTAGGTTAGTCTATGGGCTAAATTCACTTGGACCAAAATCAAAAGTTTATCTTTTCCTCCTTCCCCTCCTCCTCTCTTTTTTTCTCTTTTTTCCTTCTCCTTTTTACTTAAAATAGGGAAGGGCAGAAAAAGTTAATAGAATTTTTTTATGCTAAGGAAATATATAAACAATCATCCATGCTTTATAATATACAAACACTACTTACATAATTTAACTAATGGAGCTATATTGTGATTTTCTTAAAGTTTAGGTAAAGTCTGCAAAATTTAGCATACATTCTTCTTTCTCTGTCTGTCCTTCCTCTCCTTCCTCACTGGCTGTGAAGAGGGAGTGAGACTGGCCTGGATAGTCATGTCTGAGGTCTTATGGTGTTAAGTGAATGACAGGTGTCACAGTGAAGTTGCTCTCACATGCCCTCCTTTCTCTACAAGACACATTTCTTGTGCCATCATACTTTCAGCTTGCAGAAAGGAATTTCTTGAGTTTGTTCCCCACTTAAAAAGAAGTCATTATGATTTCACTTTGGTAAAATATAAAAAATTGGGTAGACGACATGCTTACATTTTATTGAGTATCTGCTCAAAACCAGTGTGGTGTTGGTGGGGACAAGCCCAGGTCTAGCCATTGAAGTGAATTATGTTCCCTTGGCACATAAAACTATTCCATACATAAGTGGCTCTATGGCTCAATAAAATTGGGACCTTGGTTAAACTTATGTGTTTTTTAAATAGCTTTACGGAATATTATTGACATACAAAGAACTGAACATAATGTGTACAGTTGATAAGTTTGGACATATGCAAACATCCATGATACCATCACCACAATCAAAGTAATAGACATATCCAACATCTTCCGGAATTTCTTAGTGTCCCTTTATCTTGTTTGTTTGTGGTAAGAACGCCTAACGCGAGACACATGTAAAGTTTCCGCACAGCACAAATTTGTACTTTGTTGTTTTAAAATCCTAATACATATATTAATAATCCAAACTTATTTGACCACCTACACTTTATATTTTTTATTTAGGTTAATATTAATAGAACATATGAGTGGCCTGGTATCCTCTAGAGCACTCTTTGAGATATACTGCCTTAAACTTCTAACAGTCTGTCTCTGTTCTGTTGAGATTTGTACCAACCATAACTTGGTAGGCATTGTGCTGATGAAGAGAGAACTTTATCCAGCTATTTAGAGGAGATGTTATGAAATATAGTAGTGACATAATTTGCCTTGTTATAGATGTTTACCATTTTTGGAGACCTCCCAATTATTATCATGTTTCATCTTCACAATGACTTGATGAAGAAGACAAGAAAGGTAACTTTATTGCTTCTGCCACAACTAACAGCTCTCATTTATTGAGTGTTTATTATATGCTAGGTTCTTAAATTACCTTGTCTTTTGAAAATAACCTTGAAAAACCACTATGATCTACTATGCAAATAAGGAAACCACCTCAAAAAAAGTGCAGTCACTTCCCACACTAACCCAGCTCTGATCCTTACCCAGTGTGCATTTCTGCCCACAACCTTACTCCAGTAGAACAACTGAAGATTTTTGAGGCTTAAGAAAGTCTCAGGAGTTGTTCGATGTCAAAGGATTTTACTCCTTTAACATGGAAGAGTTCTTACCCTTGACTTAGTCTCCAATTCTACTACTATAAGCACACCTTTCCATGTGTTTTTTTTTTTTTTTACCTTCCACCCTTGCTCCATTTAGGAATCTAATAAAACTATAGTTGATTCTTTTAACAGACCAAATATTAACTAAAAATAATGGCTACACGTGTTTCTATAGACGAGTTACACAAAAATTATTTGCCTAGAGCTCCTGCTCCCTGAGGCTGGCCCTGTCTAAAAAGTAGAATGAGTTTGCATTATCTCAGCCTTGGGCAAGTTAGTTAAATGTTCTGAGAAATCTTAGTTTCTTCTTTTATAAATGTCTTTTTTAAAATATTTTATAAAAGCACCTGCCAGTGTTTTTTTTTTATGAAATAAGTTAACTAGGTTACATATATATAAAGAAAATAATAGAATATGCATTTCTTGAACATTTTCTAATTTCCATGATATATATTTAATTTTTTAAAACCTACTCAAAATAAACTTTAGACACATATATACTTCTCAAGACAGTAAAACTATGCCTTATGAACTCTAAATATCTGGACCAAGGAAGCTAGGAACAGTTATAGTTGGCATTTGAGCTTCTATTTGGATGACCAAAGCCTATGTTTTGTCCTTGTCACTCCACATTGCTTGAAGCATAGTGGTGGAGAAAGATATTCAAGCTCTTCTCCCTTCTCTTTCCCTTTGGCAAAACTTTCTTCCAACAGCCCTTTTTCTGGCTGTGCCTCTGTATTTAGGAATATTCACCAGTATATCTATACATGGTCAAATCCTGTGCACATGTGCCTTTTTAGAACAAATGGTGGGAGCCCTAAAAACTAAATTAGGTCAAGGTGTCTTATCAGGCACACAGGTGTTAATACAGTCCCAACCAGCCTGTTGAGACCTTCATGACTACCTTCTAATTCAACCTTAAATACCTGCAGGATCCTGGAAATAACATAGAATATGAAAATTAAAACTCCCATGAAAAATCTCACTGCCTTCCATTATAATAATTTCATTACTGATGATAATGATAGTTGTATGTCTGTGAGCTCCAAGTCTTCCAGCACCTTGTAGAAACATGTGGCTTTTAGTCTGAGATGGGATGGAATCCAAAGCAGACATAATACATGCTATTCCTTTTCTTTTCTCTCCTCCTTCTATATGAACCTGGAACAGAATGTAAATTTATTTCTGGGATTCAAAAAGTTCACTTTATCATATTTGCCTTTGCTTAACTTTCCTTTTACCTATTTATTTCTGCTTGACATGTGCACTTAGTAATAAGGGCAAAAATTATAATAATCCCTAATGAAAGGCGTCAGTTTACTGGCTTATCAGAGGTATTCCTTAGTGTAGGTCTCTGTGCCAGGACTCCATGTGGTGTGGACTTTGAAATGCTGGTTTTGATATTCCCAGCATGCATCTTCCCCTGGTCATAGAGCTTTCTTAGAAGTCCACAGAACTATGGGCCGAATCTCTGTATACAGAGAGAATTAGGCTTCCATATTCAATTATTTTGTCTGAGGGAGGTATATTTGCATGGGAAGAGCAAAGTCTCTCTTCACTCTAACATGTCATTGCTTCTCTACACTGGGCAATAGTGGAACATCATACTATAGTTTCTGCTCATCACTCATTATGGAGGGGTGCTGATGCTCAAATAAATTGTGATGAGGTCATACTTGTTTCAATTCTCGTAGTCTGGAGTTTATATTAAAAAATTAGGCTGGGCTCAGGTTAAAGTGGATGTGAGTTACAAAGTGTTGTGGACAGAGTGCAGCAGGCCTTTCAGTCTGTCACCTAATAACTGTGTGCTATTAGGCAAATCTCTCAACTTTCCTTGATGTTATTTTATATATTTACTTATCAAATGAGTATACCTCATGTTCCCCTTAAGGTAATTCTCAGCATTAAATCAGGAGATGCAGATAAAGAACTTATACCTGGTAACTTAGTCACTCAGTGCACTATAATTCCCTTTCGCTGGATAAAAATACTGACAAATTCTCCTTTGGTTCTATTTTCATTGTTCTTACAATTTAGAAATATGCATGATTCTACAAGTGGTACCAAGCTGTGGGAAATAGTGTCCAGGGCTTTATGCATATGCAGTCTTTCAGCAAGGAGGCTGCCGTGTCTGTGCAAGACTGTATCCAGCCCAGGAGCTGTGTTTACAAAAAACTTGGTGTGTTGTTTGATGGAAACAAGAACTAATGTGATCTTTCAGACAAAAGCAATATTAATAGAGGGAGATCCTAATATAACATGATGTGGAATTGCAAACATAATAAAGCTATATGACATTCTGCCTCTGTGTGAGTTTTGTTTAGGAGTCAACCTGCAAAGGAAAAGGATTCAGGTTAAGTGAATGTAGGAGGCCTCCCCTCCATCAGAGTGGTTCCGTACAGAGGATGGCAATGCTTTTCACAAATACAGTTGCCCTATCAAATCCTGGCTATATCCTTTATCAGCTAAGAGATGGAGCGAAACAGGGAGAGATGTTACCTACAAACTCAGGATGCTGCAAAGAACATATGTGAGAAGGAGTGGAGTACAGTGACTGAAAGTACAGTTTCTGGAGCTGAATTGTCAAGGTTCAAATCTTAGGTCCGCCACTTAAACGACTTGTAACTTTGGGCAAGTTCCAGTTTCCTCATCTGTGAATTTGGAAAAGATAGTAGTACCTGATCTGTAGGGTTGCTGTGAACCTAATATTGTAAAGAGAGCTTGATACCTTGAAAGTGTTCAATAAATATTGGCAATTAAGTCTAAAACATGTTACATATCTGCTATTCCTATATGTAATAATAAATTTGCTTTGCCAAATTTGGCATAATTATTTTTGCATTCACTTAAATATGAATATTTGATTAGTGTATTGAATAGTAAAGCCATGCTATTTACTATTATAGCACTTAATTGTAGTTAACTTTATTACAAGACTGAATCCTATGAGGAAAGCAACTGTATGGTTTTCTTTTGTATTCAGTGTGCCTACCATCATATTTGGCATAACAAATAGTCAGTAAAATCTGGTTGAAAGGTTGGATAAGAAATTGACCAGATAATTTAATAAATAAAGCGAAGAACACCTAAGTATACCATATGCAATGTATTCAAATCCTCCTTCTTATGTCTGCATGTTTATGTGTCTTTCAGTGCTAATTCATTCTGTGTTGGGGGCTAATGATAAAAGAGACTGCTATGAGAAAGGACCACCTCTTAAATGCAGACACTCCCTTTCTCATCATATCTACTCATGTTTATGTAAGTTAAAAAAAAAAAAGCATGCATTATATTTTTATGAGCTTTGCGATTTATTTTGTTTTGTTGTCTGACTTTTGGGAATGCATTCTATAAACTTTATTGAGACAAGATATCTAGAGACGTTTGCATATGTCTGAGCTCAGCACAATATTACTTTTAATGCACTTTTGACTTTGCAGGCAGAGGATACACTTAAAAATGTAAAACAGCAATAGTTGGGGCTTTTTATCATCTGTATTTTGCCTTCCTGGTTTGAAAACAAACAAGTGTCGCATTCAAATGAGATGAACTAATATGCATTAGTTTGGCACAGTTACAAATAGGATATCTTTGTTGTTGAGTCAGAAATGGAGCTTTACTCCATGACAACAGGTATAGGGCACAGAGTAGATAACATTCTTATCAGCTGTGATCTGTGTCAATTCCCATTCCCTATATATTAGGAAAACAACCATTCAGTGTCTGGCAATGAGGAAGATGATTATAAATATTAGACTCACCATCTCAGAGATGGAAGGAACTTATTTCCATCATGGAGAAAAAACTGAGTCCCAGAGGGTTTTAGAGACATACCAGGTCAAATGTTCAATGTTGTCTCCTTATCACCTAGTATTAGAGAGGTAGTCAGGGCTGAAATTAAAGTGTGAAGCCCAAACCATGGTGCCAGGTTAGAGAATGAAACGACAAGGGAGGTGGCTATGGTCAAGCACAAAGGAAACAAGCTAAGATGATGACACATTTAAGGAAAACCAGTGTGAGAGCCACAGCTTGCAAGTTAGTGTGGCGTTAAGCAAGGTAGGTGTTAACAAAGAAATAAAGCCCGAGAGACAAGTTGGTGAGATGTAATTCTGAGACACAGGGGCTGCCGGTGCCATAGGCCTGGACTCTTAAACTTGCTCTTCTGAAAAGGCAGCTAAATCTTAGCTAAGAGGAGGCTGCTCTGAGGCAGAGACTAAACTCAGAGCCCAGAGACCAAAACTAATCTGCTAACTCCAGCCCTTTACCTTTCTTCTTAAACCAGACTATCCTACCATGATGTAAGAAGTTATTTTTACATATATTTTTTTCTTTACTGGAAATTACCCATAAGTGTGCAGCTAGTTTCAGGTTAACTGAACAAACTTCTTTGAGAGAAATGACCCTTGAACACAGCATTTCAAGAAGTGACAGTGGAATTTTCAAGTTATGATTCCTGCTCACAGGCAAATCCTGGGCCTCAAAAAATCAAATGATCAATATTTTGGGCTCAAATAATTTTATGGCAAAATGCAAAGTATAGAGACATTAAAATGAGGGTCATATGGGAATTTCAAGTAAAAGAGAAAAAATATTTTCAATACTAATTTTTATCTCTACATGTAAGGATATGTAAAATTTACCAAATCCTTTTTCATTCTTTACAACAGCCCTTGATAAGGACAAAGGAAGTTAATTGACTTGCCTATAATTACAAAGCTGGGAAGTGGCAGAACTAGGATCTGAACCCAGGTCTCCTGCACTAGTCTGGTGGCTTCTCCTTTCCACTACATGACCCTTAAGGACATCTATTTTTACACTAGTGGGGTATGGGGCAATCTTGTTGTTCATAAAAATAAATGAACGTGATCTTCCCTTTTATCAGATGCAGAAGTTTTCCTCTCCATTTGAAAATCATTACTCTCACAAATGGAGCAGAGACAACAGGTTTGTGGACAACAACTGTTAACTCAAACTGCTGAGGGTGAAGTTGGGGTAGAAGAGAAGAACAAAATTCACAGTGATGCAAATAGCCCTGGTTTTAGAATTAGACCATCAAGGGTAGTATTTGTGCCCCACTAATTATTAACTGTATGTTTCACAGAGTTAACCAAGAAACCTTCCCTCTGCCTTCCTCCCTATACTTATCATGTCTGGGTAAGAAGTTCCCTCTTTCTGCTCGGAAAGCATCCTGTATTACCTTTGTCATATGATTTATCACAGCAACAACAAGTGAGTTTCTTAAGCAAAGGGGCGGGGAAGACTTGGATTTATATCATACAGGCTTAGCATAGTGCTTGGTATATGGTAGCGTATTAGTGAGGGCTCTCCAAAGAAACAGAACACAGGAAGAGATGGAAGGTGGGAAGGAGGGAAGGAGATGAAGGAGAAGGAGACAAAGAAGAAGGAGGAGAAGAAAAAGAGGAGGAGGAGGAAGTAGAGAGAAAGGAAACAAAGGGGGAGAAGGGAATTAAAGGGAAGGGAAGGGAAGGGAAGGAAAGGATAGAAAAGCCATATAGCTCATGTGATTGTAGTGGCTGGAAAGTCCAAAATCTGTAGGCCAGCTGGAAGGCTAGAGGCCCAGGAAAGAGTTGATGTGGCACTCTTGAGCCTGAGGCAATCTGGAGGTAGAATTCATTCTCTCTCCAAAGACCTCAGTATTTTTCTCGTATAGCCTTCAACTAATTAGATGAGGCCCACCTACATTATGGATGGTAATGTGCTTCATTCAGAGGCTACTGATTTAAATGTTCATAATGTATAATAAATACCTTCACAGAAACATCTAGACTGATGTTTTATCAAACAATTGGGCAGCACAGCCTAGCCAAGTTGACATGTGAAATTAACCATCACAGTAGGCTTTCAGTAAACATTGGTTTATATGCCAAGCATCTTGATTGCTCCTTAATATCTACCCTCCTTCCTTTTCCACCCTGCTGTCTGTTGTAAGAAGTTGTCTTGAATAGACTCCATTAACAAGCTCTTGTGCCTTCTGGATTCCACTGGGTTCAGTCAATGGAGAACTCTAAGAGCAGATCAGCGGGACGGGAAAGAGTGGGGTCCGAGTATTTACTTTTCTGTCATTCCCCCTGAAAGCTCCTCAAGGATAGGCTCTGTGCCTTAACCAAAGGTCACTGCATTTATCAAGATGGGCTGCTCCATGCTTCTCTATCATTGAGGCCCTAATAACCTCTCCCTCCCTTAAACCTTTTATAAATAGCTTCCCTTTTGTTACCTCTGGGTTCCTATGCTTTCCTTTGTGGTCCTCCTATATTTTATATATACTTTATAGTAAGCCCCCTTAAAAATAAAACCCTTTTTGACTTAATGAAGTTAAATATGCATTTATTTACTGACTGATATAGTCAACTGAATTAATTTTTATTCTTATCCTGTCTTCAGCTTTGGTTTTCTCAATTGCAAAATGAGTGAGAATAAAGTGTCTTAAGACACAGAACCATTAAATAATTAAACCAAATATTATTTGTACCATGTTTAGCACACATGGCAAGTTCCTCACAGAAAATAAACACTTAACAAGTAAATATTAATAGCTGATTTTATATGGTCACCCAACTTACTTACAAATATATCTAGTGAAATGAGAACTGACAGGCTTACTGAGACCTTAACATATGTCATTAATTTATTTATTCATTTATCCAACATTTACTGAGCATGCTACCAATACTAAGTCCTGGAAATGCATAGGTAAACAAGACCGATTCTGTCCACCCTTCTTATCATATTAGCTGACACCTCTATCATCTCACCTTGACAATGGTAATGCCCTCCTAACTTGTCTCGTTGTCTCCTCTTTGTCAATCCCCATAACCCATCTGTCTTCCACATAATGGTCATTTAAAAACATAAATCAGATCATGTCCCTTCCTTGCTTAAATTTCTATGATATCTTCTTGATGCTTTTAGAATTAGGATTACAATGCTAAGGACTGCATAATTGGTTCTTGCCCATCTTCTGTCTTATCCTGGGACATTCCTTAATTTACTTGTGGAACTACAGCCACAGTGGCCTTGCTTCTGTTCCTACAACCACCAAGTTCTCACGTCACCTGTCGTTCCTTATGTTTGAGCACTTATTTTTCCCAATCCACTTATTTCCTAATCTTCCCATTTAGTCAGAATCTGTCACAGCCTTTTAGTACTTATTTCCTTTTCCAGTTAAATTCTTTGCACTTACTAAGCCTTATGATGGCAGGGACATTGACTTTTTGCTCATCATCGTATAACCTATCGCCACATATGTATTCAGTGCCCAAGACATGGTCCTGATCTCAGTGAAGCTTATCATTTTGTTCCAGTGGCCAAACACCTATGAGCAATGGGAAGGATTAAGAATTTTGCTCTTAATTCTGCCTTCTTACTTCTTCCTCTAAGTAGGAATGCTCGTGAAATGAATAGAACCTAAAGACAATTGTGGGCATGCTGAAAGAATCTGACAACTAGAATTAGATAACATGAATTTAAATCCCACCTTTTCACCTTTAAGGCCAAGTCAGCTTGAGCAAGTAACTTAACCTTTCAGAACCTCAGATTTTGTCATTAAAATGAGAATAATAATTACCACTTCATAAGTTTTCTGGAGGATCAAATGACATAAACCATTAAAAGCAGCTAGTACAGTGCCTTGCACAGAAGTTCAATAACTTTTATATTTTTACTTATAATCATTAGTGTTATCATCTTCACCACGATAATCTTCTAATCCTATGATATAAAAAGCCTGCAGAGATGTGTATAAAAAAGTGGATGAGATTGTTATATATGAGGCAACCACCCCCTATCTCTCTCAATGAAATGTTCAAAGCAAAACTTAAGTTATATAGTACGGTCAGAAACCAGCTTTTTAGAAATTTTTCAGTCCTATGGCATTAATCTAGGAAGTAACTTTAGAATCAGATATAGAGTCAATAACTATTAGAATAGAAATGTATATAGTAGGCATGTTGGAGTCTGAACTAGAAGGAAAGTAGACTATATAAAGAGTAATTTATGGGAATTTTAGCCTTTGATGTGGAGGAGCCTTCAGTGATGCCAAGACCCTTGGTGTAGCCTAGAACAGGTGGTAAAAGGAGAACGAATAGACAAAATTCATATATGTGCATATGAATATATGTATATATACACATGCACATATATACACACATAAAAACATGTATATATATGTACATGTTACATAAATATAAACATACATTGATAACATTTTCCATTTTTTCCCTCCAAAGCCAGTATTCCTATAAATGAAAGCCATCATCAGAAGGATGGAAAGAAACAGCACTGGAACCACCTGGTAGAAGCCAGGGGGCACTGATTCCTGAACCATCCATCCAACTACAATGATAATTATGCAATCTTTATGGAATGGTTATTTTATTACTTTGGAGAATTGGGATGGTATTTCTTCCATTAGATTTGTGCTTTAACACTTATTATTGTGATACTCCATGAACATATGAATCAAATCTAAGTCCTAAGTTAGTGAAAATCATTCAAATGCCCAAGTAGGTGTCAATAATACAAAGAAAATACATAGTTAATTTTACATCCCCTACCAGACTCTTTTTATGCTTCTGTTCTGTAATGATGCCTTGCCCAGTGTGGAATTCAACTATTTACCCTGCTCTCGGTGTGGTGCTGATAAAGAGCAGGGCCTTCAGAGTCTGCCAGAGCTGGGCATGAAACCCAAGGCCCATATCTAATGAAGGGGCCACCTCCCTGGTCCCAGTATTGGTCAATATTTCTGTTTATTTTATTTAATCTTACAGGTTGTCTCGAATCCCTTGTAGAGTGAGACAGAGAAAAAATAATACTGATTATGTGACCTTGGGTTATTAATTTCTCTGAGCCTAAGTTTCCTCATGTGTAGAGGGGAGGTAATTGTATGTACCACAGAGGGTTATATATTAATATTTTGTCTTATACAGAAAGAATTCAGAAAATAAAAGAACTTTGGGGATGATAAAATGAGGCAAAGTATGTAAACTGTCTATCCAAGTGTCTGGAATAAGATATATAATCATTTCCTATTAATTCCCCCTCTTTGCCCATTTTTCACTTTTCTAGTGAGAAATAGAAAAATTACCTTAATTTCTTCCCTCCATCTCTCCTTAGTTCCTTGTCTCTTTCAGCTTTTTTACTGAAAGATGCATTGAACCACCACTACAGACAGAGCCTGGTGCTAAACTTGGGACATAAGCAGAAAGAAGGAAAGACTCCTAACTTGCAGATGCTCATTCTAATGGGGAAAAACAAAAATATGCAAACACTTACTTTCTGAGATGTTTCTGTTATAACAGGGATATTACAAAGTGCTACACAATCACAAGGAAGGCTTGTCTGGGGAGGTGACATCTGAGCTGGCTCTTAATATAAGCTGGCCTGACGTCACTTCTGCTCTGAGAGAGTGTCATCCTTGGCTGCTTCTTTTCAGTCTAGGGGCACCTGTATGTTAGAAGAAGGACCCCTACAAGGTTGCTTGGATTTTGGACACAAACCAACTTCTTAATAGATGACCAAATGTAGGAAGTAAAGTTTTGGGACAACTTCATTTGCCAAAAAAAAAAGACTTGGATGGCCCTTCAGGGAAAGGAGATGACTTGGTCCTGCAAGTCTGTCTCTGCCCTGCCAGTCTGCCAGGTCTTGTGGAGGAGGCTGCATTGCTGGAAAGCAGTTCGCCGTGTTCCTCCTCATTTCTCTCTTTTGTCATGTACAGTGCTTTCTTTGCAATCAGAGAGGAAGTAAGCTCTGAAGATACTGCAATCTGCAATATTTGAAAAAAAGATCAGATCTCTGTTCTTTATTAGAACTGCTCTTCCCTCCCACATAAATCCTTGTGATAGAATCTGGATAATGAAAGTTCTACTGCTTTCATTTCCACATATATTCAAAAGATTTCTTGCCCCTGGTCCCTTTAAAAAAATAAAAGGCTTATACTACATTCTAACATCTTTATTGACACTCATATTAAGTGGCTTGGAAATGTATAGTCCATAAGTCTGTGTTTTGGCTTTGCTATTTTTGTGCCTTTTGTAAGTGAAAGGCTTATCCAAGGAAGTGGCTGAGTAGCATTTTCATGGAAATGATCTGCATCGTTTTCTATATCGGCCTCAGTGACACACCTCTTCTCTGATAACAGCATCCTACTTCTTGGAGAAATGTTCTTCCACACTATAACTGCATGGTCCTACGGCAACAGTGATTCTCAAAGCTCTGCCTCCTTGATATGAATGTGAGCATGTGGTCTAGGTTGGGCCAATCGCAACACTTCTCCTGGAACTTTCAAGTTGGAAGTCCTGAAAAAGTCTCTTCCTTCATGGTGGTCTAACTTTGCTAGATATGAGCCCCAGGTGCTGTCTGCCTCTCAGTTGGCCCGGAGATGAAGAAAACATGCAAAGGAAAGGAGGGATGGGAGATTGAGAGAGAAATACTGGGCCCTGTCGTATTGGAGGCCTCACTACATCCCTGCTCTTCTTCCCATTTGGTGACAGGAGCCATTAAATTCCCACTTCTAAATACTCCAGTTTGAATGTCCTCAACTAGCACAGAAAATTATCCCGAAATATTTCCCTCTATCATTTTTACCCCCTTTTAGGAGCAGTTGGTGAGGTGAAATGGCATTGTTAATAGCCTGAAGTGAAAAGTAAATTACTACTTTAAAATCCTAGGGCAAATTAAAGTAGAGGCCTGAAATGGGAAGAGATTTAAGAAAAAGATAATGGGTTTTAGGTCTATATTAGTTTGCTAAGGCTGCCATCACAAAATACTACAAATTGAATGGCTTAAAACAATAGAAATTTGTCCTCTCACAGTTCTGAAGGCCAAAAGTCCAAAATCAAGTGGTCAGCAGGGCCACAATATCTCTGAATGATCTGGGGAAAATTCTTCCTGTCTCTTCCAGTTTCTAGAGGCTCTTGGTATTCTTTGGCTTATGACAGCACAGATCCAATCTCTGACTCTGTCTTTATATGACCTCCTTCCCTCTCTGCCTTTCTGTGCTTTCTTTTTTCGACTTATAAGGAAACTCTCATTGGATTTGGGGCCCATCTTAAACCTCACCTTGATCTCTATCTTAATTATATCTGCAAAGACCCTGTTTCCAAATAAAGTCCCATTCAAGGTCTCAAGTGGACATGAAATTTTGAGAGACACTATTCAAGGCACCCGAAGGGCCAAAGTGAAATGAGGTTGAAGCCCAGATCCTATAATAAACTGTTAACTGTGTAACTTTAGGTAAAATCATTTAAAGTCCCTGAACCTCAATTTCTTTATCTATAAATTCATGTAGCATTAACGATCTCTAAGGAAGTTCTGTTAACATTAAGAGAAATGTAGACATCTTTCCTAGTGTCTGACACATAATAGGTGCTTAAGAATTATAGTTCTATATCTTCTTTACATTATTAATGCTTATCATTGATTACATAAAAAGAGAATAAATTAAATACATGTTTAAATACATTAAACAGAAGTGACGTCTCACTGAGGAGGAGTGTCAAGGAAGGCTTCTTGGAAAAGAAGTGGTGTTTAGCTGGATTTTAAGAATTTATAATTTTATTAAGTGGAAAAGCTACAGATGTGCAGTTAAATTCAGGAGAAGGCTTAAGCTAATATGGTCAAAGTAAACTACAGGCTTCTGGTGGTTCAAGTCTCTCCACATAATTCCTCTAAAAGGGGACCAACACAGTACACTTAAGACAATTTATCACTTTGCTGATTTGAGCTTTCATAAATTTCAGTATAATAGTAATTTCAAGATTATAGTTTTTGATGAGAATCTGGAAAGTAGATATTCTATATTGTGGAAAAGAGTAGATTTTTATATTTTGAAAATGAGTTGGATGAGCAAGTTGACATTTTACAACTAATAGTGAGAAACCAAAAATCTGACTAATCCTATGTCATTTGGAAAGTATTTTGAAATTTGCATCTCTCTTCCCCCAACTATATGGAATGTTCCTTAAAAATAGAGGTTACAGCTGCTTATCACAGTGTCCCCAAATGCCTATATATAAAATTAAAAAAAAATATTGAGTGAATAAGCAAATGGAATTGTATCACACAGTGTGTCTCATAAGAAAAATCAACTGATATGCAATCTTGAATCATGTGCTTTCACACTTATTATTTTTTCCCCCGTAAATCAAGAGAACTAAAAGTTGAAAGAAAATTAGTATTAAATATAGACAACTGATCTTCCAACTTTTACCTTCGCACTTTTCTCTCTCTAGTTGATTATGTATATAGTAGTCAGAGTGAGCCTTTTAAAATATTAGTCAAACCATATCACTCCTTTGCTCATAACAACTAGAGATATCTGTGGTAGATTAAAGATGACTGTAAATTCTTGCTAGTCTTCTTTTTAAAAGGTGGAATCTAATTCCATTTTTCCTTCCATTGAATCTTTTCTGATTTTAACTTACTTGACCAATGGAATATGGTATAAATCAGAAGTCACCAACCCCCGGGACAGGGACCGGTACCAGTCAGTGGCCTGTTAAGAACCAGGCCACACAGCAGAAGGTGAGTGGTGGGTGAGTGAGCGAAGCTTCATCCGTATTTGCAGCTGCTCCCCAGCACTAGCCTCGTTGCCTCTGCTCCACCTCAGATCATCAGGCATTGGATTCTTATAGGAGCATCGGTCCCTGGTGCCAAAAAGGTTAGGGACCGCTGGTATAAATAATGTTCTGAGACTTCTGAGCTTAACTTATTTTTCTTCATATTTAACATTACTGACACTTTATGTACATGTTTGTTGTTCATTCCTAGGACTATATTATAAGTTTTATAAAGACACAGACTTTGACTGTTCCTGGCTTTATTCCCAGGGCCTAGAACAGTTTATATCATATAGTGGGCACTCAATAAATATCTGTTGAATGAATGAATTTAGTGGGACTTAACGAAATTCGATAGTTAACACCACACTGGTAATGAAGTAGTACTCTAAAAATGTTTCCCTTCCTTGGCAGGACGTAGGCTAATCGACTTAATGTTATTTCCTCTGCTTGAATTTCTATGATTTAACTTAATCTTTCATCTTTGTCCTTCAAACCTATGTGTTCTTTATTTAATCACCAGGATCAGAACTATTCCACTTCTCTTTGACCTTCAGCCACTCACAGAAAAATGATTGACAGTTAATCATGTCTTAAAGGCCTCTCTTCCTCTTATTTGTCTTTACAGTAGGGTTGAACTAGGTTATCCACTTGACTAAATCATATTATACATACTTTAAAACTTATTTTTCATTCTCTTTATGCTTTTGTTTCTCTCAGTTTTAAATAATGTAACAGTCCTCATAACTTTATAAAGAAGAAATATATACAATGGAAGAAAAGAAGGAATAAGAAATTGACATTGATGGTATGTCTACAATATGTTAGACTCTGTGCGTGAATTTTCACTTTACAAAATATCTAGCCCTTCTTTCTGATCTCCCAGAACTTGGGTCATTTCTGAAATTTAAATCTCTAGCACTTGCATATCACACAAAATTGCAGATATAGGTCAACAGATGTCACTGTCAATATTGAACAGAAAATATTCTTTATTTTTCAATGTTTCTTGGTACAAATTATAATGATATGCTTCTTCTTTCTTCATCTGTTAATCAGGTAGCCTGGATGCTTCCTACTTCTAATAAATCAACCAACTTCCTGGAAATTGAAACCCCATGAGAGGAGGGGACTTTGCTCTGATTATACTTTTCTCTCTGTGCCAAGAATAACACCAGCTCCATAGTGGGTACCCAATTAATGTTGTTGAATGAACGTTATTAATTTATTGGAGGGTCTGCCTATCATTGCTGGTTTAAGCATTCAAACCACTACACAGCATATTTCTTTTTATCATAAAAGAAAATTTCTTCTCAATACCTTGAGATATCTTACTCGTTGATTAAATTCTACATGGCCTCACTGACTCGATACAAGTATTTCTATGTCCACTTCAAAGTATGTTCTTAATGTTCCAATATAAATATGATTATTTCTCTTCTTCTGAACCATTAAATACAATGATTAACTCTCAGAGTCCATCAAGAGCTAATGAAGGAAAACAATTCAATGAAAGCTACTCAAAGGTTTCATTCTCTCAATCTCTTAACTTTCTGCCTTCCAGTTCTGATATGATCTTCTGGTTTGATCTAATATGATCTTTGATTTGGTGCCACTCTCCTGCCATGCACACATATGAACACATTCATAAGCAAGTATCACTGGATTCTCAGCTCTCCATTCTCTCTTTCTGCTAGTGGGAGCTGTAGCTCCTGTAAGAGACTGTCTCTTCATTCATATTTAGAACTGTTTCTTGAGTAACTACTATTGGTCAGGCACTCTTGTAGGTGCTGTGACAGGCATGTACTTTAGCCTTGGTCCCTTAGAAGTCTAGCTATCTGAGCCAATATCCTTTTCATGTTGCATATCAGCAATCTGGATTTCCTGCTGGAGAGAGTTACCAAACAATAATATTCCTTAAAGGAACAAAGATTTTTATGAAGTGTCCTTTTTTTTTTAAAGAAGCAGTGGTAGGTCTGGAACATACATTCAAAGCATGCACTATTTTGCAAGAACAAATATTGTTAACATATAAATATGCCATACATTATGAATAATTTTATCATTTGGACCATACAAAGGAAAAAGATGGGAAACAATAGCAAATATCTACAGTATGTTTGCTCAAGAAATTCATCATTGTGAAGATGATAGACATTTTAAAATTTATAGATCTTTGTTTAGATTTCTTTGAATATCAGCTTTGGCTCTCTTTTGGTAATGTGCAATATGGAAGTGTGAGATGTATGTGTTAAAAGTATAAATCCATTAATGACTCAACAAGTATTTATTTAATACCTACTAACTTGTTTGCTGTGCCAGGTACTAATATGGATAAAAGTGATTAAACAGGATTATCCTGGAGATACTTGTGTGTGAAGAGTAGTAAATGGCATTACACGGAGACTGACAGGGTGCTACATGATACGGGGTGGGGTGGGTATTTTTCAACGAGGACATCAACCAAGAAGTTTTCCCCACAAACAGTGTACCTTGCTGACTGTCTTGGGAAAGCACAGAAACTCAGGATAAATTGGCAAAGATGCTAACAGGGCACCAAGTATTCAGATCAGGACAAAGAGAGAGAGAGAGGATTACAATGCTAGGCAAACAAAGGGACAGAAGAGCATTTTGCTAGTTGTGAGTGATTACTTCCAGGCACTTAGGGAATCTTGAAGGGACCGACCTTCATAAACATTAATAGATAAAGACTTGCAATTAAAGTCAATTTGAGTAATCACATCAACAGAAATGGAGAACAAACTGCCAAAACCCAAAGGTAACTTCATAGTATAGATGTTCATGGCATCACATTCTCTAATTCCTGAATTTTCAGGTCACAGCCTCAAATAACTATCACTTTGATAATTTTTGGACCTTATTAAGAACTCTACGTACTCTTTTGGTCCTATAATTTTCTAAACTATCCAACCCCTTTCTCATACCCTTTTTCTCCTTAAACAGCTCTGGTTTCTTCACTTGTTAATGTAGAGATGCAACTCTTGCTTATTGTCAGCCTCCTGTGGAGTTTGGATTTCCTGCCAGAGTGTCTTCTGAATCTGCTTATGTCACCTGCTCAGGAAATAGGCTGAGTTGTTGCCAGGGTATTTACTTCATTGTATCTTTCCTGACAATGGGAGCCAGACCTTCTTTTCTATTTACTTCTCTCCCTAAATAAACTCATTTGGTCCTATTACTTTAAGTACCATCTATAATTTTATGAATTTCAAATATATAAGTGTATCCCAGATCTCTTTCACTTCCAAGCTTACCTATCCAATGCCTCTGGACCATCTTTATTTTAATATCTAGTAGTTACTTAAACCTCAGAATGTTTTTTTTTTTAAATATTAAAATCAGAGCTTTTGTCTCACTCCTACAAAATTATTTTCCCCTAGTCTTTCCTTATAAACAACATTGTTATTCACGAGGTTGTTCAAACCAAAAACTAAGACGTAACCTTCGTTATTCTCTTTCCTTCCTCTCTCTTCCCCACCCTCATACTCAACCTGAGGTCAGGTCCTGTCATCTCTGAAACAGACTCCAAGCTCAGGCATTTGTCTTTATTTTCACGACCACTACTCTGGCCCAAGTTCTCTCCAATTTTGCCTGCTTTACTTCAAGACATTTCTAATTTGTTTCGTTATTTCTATTCTTGTTCTCCTTCCATCTACTATGTACAAAGTAGTTTATTTATTTAATTTTTTTACAAAGTAGCTAATATTTCAAAAACATAATTTATATATTACCACTTTGCTTCATAAAACAGTTCAAGAGTTTTCTGCTGACTTTTAGAATGAAATTCAAATTCTGAGCATAATTTACAGGTGAAGATAATCTGTCATCTGCTTATTGCCTCCTATGGTCCATCTTCCCTTTGCTCACTTAAGGCTGATCTGCACTGGCTTCCTTTCTTTCTGTTCATTCATTCATCTAGCATATGATTAAGCAGCAACTAAACTCTAGCTACATTTCTCCAACAGTAAACAAAAATGTCTCTGCTCACAGGAGCTTGCATTTTAGTGAGAACAGATGTAAAGAAATAAATATATAATGGCAGATAGGATAACTGTTATGAATTAACAATAAAGCAAGAAAAGAATAAAGAGTAATCAAAGCTACTATATTTTAGATAGAGTGATGTAGAGTAGAGATCTGAATAAAGTGTATGAGCCAAGAGAATTCTTATGGATGACTAATCAAGGCAGAGGGAACATAAAGGGCAAACGTTCTGAGTTGGGAGCTTGTTTGTATTTTGAAGAACAATAAGGAGGCCAGTGTGACTAGAACAGAGTGAGTAATAGAACAGAGAGAGAGGTATCAATGCCCCAGGCCTTCTTGTTCTTTGTAAGGACTTCAGCTTTTACAGTGAGTGAGAAAGAAAGCCCCCGGGGGATTTTGAGCACAGGAACAACTGATTCACACCGGTCTCTGGGAGATGGCACGATGAAAGTGGAAGTGGTAGGTGAGTGAGTATAGACAAGTAACCACATAGAGTAGTTCAGGTAAAATATGGTGGTATCGTGGATGAAAGAGGAGGCAATGGAAGTGAAGTAATGGATTTTGGAATGTGTTTTGAAGGTAGTATTAGCAAAACTTACTGATGGGCTGGTTGTGCGTGTGAGTAAAAGAAAGAGGTCAAAAATGATTCTAAATTTTTGACCTGGTCAATTGGATAAATGAGTGATGAACCACAGGGTCCACAGTATCCTGGATTCTAATAAGAGTCCATAAATAAATTATTTCATCAATAAATAGTTACCGAATGCCTGTCTTATGCCAGGCACAGTGCTGAATGTTGGGAATATTAATATGATTCACATTCTATTCCTGCCCTGTGAGGTGTTCACAGCAGAACATGAGAGATGGGTAAATACAGTGAATGTACATCTTCCATATATCCATCAGCTGAAGACAAGTCAAGGGAGACATGACAGTAATAGCTCCAACCTCAGGTAGAAACCCTGGAGTTACTTCCAACTTTCCTCTTGCCAAATCCTTTTGTGTCCTGTGGCTGTTTCCAATTTCATCTACTCTTTTAATATTCTATAATAGGTACAAATCAGAAATATCATTATTTATACACCACATAAATGACATATCATTTCCCATTTAAAAATAATTCAACACGCCAATGTTTGTTCAATATCTTTATCAGGAATAGGAAACTGCAGGCTAAGAGCACATTGATCTAAATATCTACTCAGTTGCTAACAGGAACAGAAATAGATTCATAAGTAATGAGATGATTGACCTTATGCCACTAACAGTAAATACTTTCAACTAGAGATTTCCCTGTAATTGTTGTAATTAAGGACACCTTTCCGGGCTTTTCTTTTTAGATGTCTGGAAGTCACATATGTGCCATAATCCCAGATTAGTGGACATTCACCAAGCTCGACCACCAAGCTCTTTTCTGGGCTTCTTGTTCCAAACTACAGCAGAGATGGCCAACTTCTTAAAAAAGGGAACATTCTGTGCTTTGAAATATGAGTGAATGTAAAAGACAGCAGGTGGCTGAAATTGGATGTGATGTTCAAATTTTAATTAAACCGTCAATGCAATTACTAATAATATAAATATCAACAGTTTGCTGAAGGAATAAATGACTGAGGCCAGTGAGAATGTGGAAAAAATTAACTGATTTCTTGAGATTATGTTGGGTAACTTACTTGGAATCATAATGATTTAAACTTAAGCCAGTCATCTTCTCCTTGAGCAAGCCTTCTCCTACTCCAAGGTAAGGCAGCAGGCCCCTTTGGGGTGCTCACACAGCACTCTGTGCATAACTCCATTTTATGTTCTCCCCTTATAGATGGAGGTTGTATGTAAATAGGGAGAATGTTTCTGAGTCTTCATGGGAATTAATACATGGAGTGACTAGGCCAACTTTAAGGGTCTCTGGTGATCATTTCAGTTACATGATTATTACAAAGATACACTAATAGTACTCGTCAGGAGGCTGCTTTGCATCAGACATTTTTAGGGCTATAAATACATTACTTCACGTAATCTGTATAAAGACTTCCAAGATAGGTATTACTGTTATTTCGTTGTTGTTGCTTTTTTTTTTTTTTTTTTTAATGAGAAAACTAAGGATTGGCATGTAAAGATCCTTGTCCAAGGTCACATAGCTAAAATATGGTGGCACTAGGAGTCAAACTTAGGCTTACATGTATTCAAAAACATTCATTGTTGGTCTTAAGCTCCTTGAGGCCAGAAAAACAAATTGGTGGAAGGCCTGACACTAATTTTCCTCAGGGGTGGCTATATATAGCCTTAGAAACTGAGTTATGATAAAACACTTTCTCTACGCAAGAGTTTCTCAGCTTTGGTATTACTGACATTGGGGTTAAGTAGCTCTCTGCTGTGGTGGTCTTTGCTGTGCATTGTAGGATATTTAGCACCATCACTGGCCTCTCCTCATTGGTTGCCAGTTGCACCTCCTCAATTTTAACAGCCTAAAATGTCTCCATACATTGCTAAATGCCCTCGCTCTGCCTTTAGAACTATGGATCTACACATTGAATACAAATTCTATCTCATGCTTCTTAACAAGGAGTAAGGGGACAGGGGAGGGGAGAGAAAGAGAGAGAGAGAGAGCCAGAGAGAGAGCCAAAAGAAAGAGACAGAGACAGAGAGAGACAGAGTTTATTACAGGATTTCTACCAGCTTGACCATAATGAACTCTACCTGCAAGTGAAGTGTGAAAAAAAAAAAAAAGACTTAATGAGTTGCTAAAATGTCCTAAAGTAAATATTTCAGTCGAATGGGATCAGCACTTTCTTGAAACAAAATGTGAAACTGAAAGACAAAAACAAGTCTTTGCAAAAGAGCTTCTGTGCGGTGTGAATCAGGCCCTGGAGTGCCACTCCACTAAACTTTATAGCACGCATTTTCTTAATGGCAACCAGGGAAACCAGACACTAATACTAGCCCCCTGTACACAAAATTCCAGATCTTTTAACAATACAGAGAAGACTCATTGTGTGTCTCATTTCAGTGTAAATTATACCATACATACTCATTAAAACACAAGTCTGGAAACACATGCTACTTTTACAGATGATGAGGCAGAAATCAGTCAGAGGTACTGCTTAGCTGAGGTCAGAGGGGCACACTGTGCTGAGGAGGAAATGGTGACAGATCTTCTGAAGTGACTTAAGGGATTGGGGAGTCTGAGAGTAAGGGGTTATATTTATTGGGTTTCTCTATATGACGTATATACATCGCAGATACTCAAGAAATGTTGATCACAGTCCTATGCATGACATTTAAAGAAACTAGAGCATTTGCTGGACAGAATTTAGTCCTTGTCTACCTACATATGCTAGCCAATGTTTTTTGGCTTATTATGTTTTATCTCATTTATGGTTATCATAACCCCCAAAGTCAGTATATTTCTTATTTTATGGATAAGAAAGACAAGGAAGGATTACTTGCCTAAGGCCATAAAACTAATCAAAAGGGGCCAAAATTTGAATGTAAGTCTGTGAACTCCAAAGTCAATGTTCTTTCAGTTATATTACAGTATAGAGAATATAAAATGTAACATATTTTATGGTAGTTCACATTAGCTTCACTGATGTTCCAAATAATTCTTTCTGATAGGGAGGTAAAGTGATATGATCTCTAACTACAGATTAGCAAACTGAGCTTTATTTCAATTGCGAAACCACTAAATTTTTTTCCAGGGATATTATTAAGCTGGAAACTAGAAGTAAAATTAAAATCAATAGCATTCCTAAGGCTTATGTTATCTGGATCACAGTGGCTGGGGTCAATTCCTGGCCTCACCAGTTTTCAGCTTTGTGAACACATAAGTAGCTTATCTGTATCTTATTTCCTTTATCTGAAAAATTAAAGTAATGAAAGTTCCGATCTCATTGTGTGAAAGTGAAAACTAAATGAGATTATACATGTAGAGTTTAGAAGAGTACGTAACACATAATAACAATTCAATAAATGTTAGTTACAATTATTATTATGATTCTTTCACAAACATTCATTGAAGGCTCACTGTGTGCAAGATGGCAGCTTAGTTAGCCTGGGGAATTCAGCAAGTTTTTATTGAGCACTTATTATGTGCTAGGCACTATTTAAAGTACTTGGGTTATAACAATGAACTAAAGAAACAAAGATAAAGTCACTATTATCCTTCCTAAACCCCTTACAGTCTAACTCATATACTAATATTAGAGTCTTGCCTGGCTAATCCTTAAGCTGGTTGTTACTGCCAAATACCTACCCTGGCCTTCCACTTTATCATTCTTTCATCACTTCCAAGTGTGTCTGGTCTCTGAGCAAAGGTAGACGCACTGATGATATTAAACTAATACATACACACGCATTCAATATTCAGTCTATTTAGGTACTGAGTTAATATGTTCATGCATTATCTCATCTAATCCATTTAGTCCTCCTAACAGCCTAATGAAATGCATTCTTTTACAATGGTCACTAAACAAATGAGTCTCAGAGAGGCTAAGTAACTCATATGGAGTTATACAGCCAGCAACTTGTCTGTCATCTGACTCCAGAACCCTCCCATATGACCTTGTGGTATTTACTTTCTTGCTCCGATCGGGCATTACTGTCAGTATTCCATCCATATCCTGTTTTGGGGAAACAGTAATCTTTAGGGGAATGAAAACAGCTCTATCTTTTCAAAGTAAGAGAGCCCTCTTTGGAAGTGAAAGCTTACTGCTTGCCTAAGATCACAAAACTAAGAAGGCGAAGAGCCACAATTTGAATGCAGACTCGACGCAAAATATTTCCATGTGTACTTTCCTCTTTACTAGCAGTGGTTGGATTTAGGGTCAGAAGGAAAATTTGGCTTAAGTTGTTCTTTTCCAAATGAGATCTTCTTGATATTCTGTGTAAATGTGGTTATTAGACACTCCGACAGGATACATTGGACATACCAAAGGAAAATGACATTCAACATGTTTTCCACTAATAAAACACGCTGCCTCTGCTGTACCAAGAATGAGAATTTTTACAAATCCTGTAATTTTTCTTGGAACACATTTACATTTTTATCTTAAATGTGTTCAGTTATAAAATATAAACATTGATAATACATTACAAATTTTACAACTATATTTTGACATTTTTGAGGCTCAAAATGAAAATTCTCAGAGGACTATCCATTAGTGAGGAACCAAGAGGGAGTGCAATTATTCGTTTGTGCAGACACAGAGAAAGTTGTAGACATGGAAACAGAGATATTGGGCTATATGTTGAAAAGAGATGGTGGGGGCACGTATGACACTTGGCTTCCTGAATTTGGAGAAAGTGAAAGATGGGAGAGAAGAACAATGAAAACAAGAAGAAACGAAGGAGAGAAAAAGCAAAAATAAATGTGGGTAGAGTATTAGGGAAACTGAAAGACAGGGAGAGAAAAGACTAAGACTTAGGTGGCTGCAGGGTAGGAGACAGTGAGAAAGGAGGAGAATGAGAAAAATATCTGTAAGGTATCCCATTGGTAAAACTGAAACTCATTTAATGTCTCCAACAAAAACTAGTAAAATTAGAACGGTTTTTGTTTTTGGTTGGTAGACTTCTTGTTTCCTTTTCTTTTCAATGAAGTACTGCCACAGTTAGCCTCAACCACATGGGGTCACTAAATTTTTAAGTGGTGTAAAGTATCCTTGAATAAAGAGCAATTAAGAGTAACAAGCCGAGGAAGTAATAGATGACCTAAATATATTCAATATCCATTCAATTCCATTCTAGTCAACAAGCATTTACTGAGCATGTACTATGGGCTAGATACTCTCAGAATGCAAAGATAGGACTAATTTCCTGCCTTCAAAGAACTAATAGACTGGTCTGAAAGGAAGAAAAGTGTCATACACATTACAGGAGAGTGTGATAATGGAAATACTAAAAATGTATAAAATATACAGAGAGCAAGGCAATTATCTGTGGGTGACAGAAAAGGCTTCAGAGAAGTCATGAGACTTTAGAAAAGTGTTAGACCAACTGCATCAGAATGTGCGTGTATTTTGAAAGAAATCTTTCAAACTAATCTGATATATATGCCTTTTTAAGAGCCAATTATTTGAGTTTTCAGTAGATAGAATATAAATTGTAGAGCAGGCATACAGATAAGAAGTTATTGTAGAATAATGAGATAAACACAGACATTAAATACTGAGATCCTTAAGTTTTTTTCTTCTTTGAAATGATACAGTTAGTTATACAGTTTCATTTCCATATGTGTTACATATCTTGTAGTAATTTTATCTAGAGCTTTAAAGCTTCTAATATAAAGAGATTCCACTAATAAACAGAATTTTACATTCTTTTCTATTTTATTAAGAACTGTAATAATATTCTTTGTGGAGTTTATAATACAATAATATTCTTTGTGGAGCCTCATTTTGACCTAGAAATGGTGTAGTTGTTTAGAAGTGACAGTCAGGTATATGAATAACTCTCAAACTAGTCTACTAACCTAATTTTTCTCTCTGCATATGAAGGTTCTCTTTTTCTCTCTTTAGTACTATTTAAACAACGTTCAGTCTGGCACATTGTTTCAAGTATGGTTATCTAGGAAAATGGGAGTAAGGGGCACATTAACATGAAAACTGTTTTCAAGTCATTATATTAGACTGGCTTTAAAGATATGTGGGGAGAATGACAGCAACACATTTTCCATTCCCCTTGTTTGGGTGTTTGGCATTCTCGATGGTATGGAGAAACTGAAAATAAGGCCCCTGGCTGATGGAGGTGACATAATTTTAATAGATATTAAATGTCATATGCAAAAAGTTGACAAGTCTAATTGAGTTTTCTCTGATAGTAATCAAATTAACTGACATGGAAAGTGTCGAAGCCTAATGAACATAGGCTGCTGTCCAAAGCAGTTACCATCTAAAATATGCAAAGAGGGACAGAACTAATTGTGCTTTATGAGCTGGGTGTTTGGATACTTGGAAAGAAGGTTCAGTTGAAAAGAAGACCTTGAAGCTTTGTGTACTGTAGTTTACCATTTACACGTCTTTCTCTGCAAACAGATAATGAGTTCATAGACAGTATAAGCATCCCGGAAATCCAGGGTCCTCAGGGCCTGCATCTCCTTGTCAAAGAGGAGGCCTTCAGGGAAGGTCTGATGAAAGAACAAGTCAATGGAAATAAATTCCTTACCACATTCTCAGGGTTGGGCATTTCTTTGTAGTTTACATCTCTTCAAACTCTCCCTTGACTGCAGCTTCCTCCAGAATGGAAACAACTCCATTCCTTTATGTTCCCAGCACACAGATAGGCTTTACATAAAGAGTCTATGCTGGACACATTTTGCTTGCCCTTGCAGATCTACTCTCTGTCTCTTTCCACTCTGTCCTTTGTCACTACATTAATGGTCTCCCATAAAGTCTAGTTTCTGGTTGGTTTGGTTACAGGATGCCAAGCAGGAGATGAGGGGGATGAAGAGAAGAAAATTGAGGCACTTACTGCCAGGTTCCCTTCCTTCGGGGTCATATGAGACAGGCTTTACCTCTACTCAATATCACTGAACTTCCAAGAAAGCCAGCTCTACAGTTCTCTTTCCTTCCTGCTTCCAGGAACATTTCCCTCCTCCTTATTCCAGGCTTAAGGATGGTATATCATGCTATCGTTAGCCCTGGGTTGCTGTGCAGTCCTGTCCACAACATTCTAATTTGTCTCCTTATTGAACCCACTTTGTATTATCTAATTTTAATGTAACATTTATTTTTTATGGGGACTGAGGCTAACACAATAAAATGATCAGATCTGGTGACTAAGGTGGGATATGCATTGGAAGAAATGAGACTACAGGGGTTTATGATTATCATCTGAAGGTCTTCTGGCTGCTGAGACTACAAGCGAGGAGGTGACACAGGGGCTGTTATATACTAATTCCAGAAAGAGAAGCAGATGGCCTGTACTAGTGCAGTGTTACTGGAGCCACTTATTTTATTTCTTGCAAGTACATTGTCCCTGCCAGTCTACGAGCAGCTCCTTAGAAGCAAGAACTTGTCTCATGCACTCTAATCCTACCTCACTTTCCTCTCTTCTACCACTCTACTTCTCCTATCCCACACCACCCAAATGGTACAGAGCTAACCAGGAACTGTGAAAACCTACAATAATGCAAATTTGAATATAACAAGATTAATGGTTCACTTCCATCCTCTGAAACGGGCTTCCCCTTATCATTAACCTTGTGGTAATAATACAACACTGCATTTTGTGAGTTAGGTTTAGGTTTGCTGAAGGAACAAAAGAATGACTGAATATTGAGGATTTGATGGAGGTTCAAAAACATAAAGAAAACTACATCAGCTGGCAAAACAGCACCTAATGTTCATAGGAAAAGACAATCTTTCACCAATGGAGAGGTAAATCGATTTATAGATTAAAGATTACTTTATCAGTGACCACAGCTTAGAGGGAAATAGCAGCTGTAACATAATCATTTCATAAGTCCTCTTCACTTTTTAGTTTATATAATACTTTCTATATTCTTTTCCTTATTTATTCCCCATTTTATGTTTGAGTTCTTCTAGAGAGGAACTGGGATTCAGACCCATGCCTTCTGACTCCCTAACTTTCTAGAACACTCAAGAGGCCCCTAATCATTATGTTTTGCTGAACTACACTGACAACCCATAGAAATGGCAGCCCTTCGTTTGATTGATAAACTTAATACTCAACAAGAAGACAACCTGAATTAGTGCCATCATCAAGCCATTATGAGAAACAACATATTAACATAACATCAATACCTCATTTTTAAAATCTTGTATTTAACAGTCTTGCATTTAACAAGCTTCAGTCACTTAAATTTAATCTTTTTCTTTTCCAGTTCTGTAAAGTAAGAAGCTATCTTTGGCATACTTAAAAAAAGCATTCCTTGTTGGGAAGGAGAGAGAGAAAGACAGAGACTAGATATGTAGTACTGGTTTATTCAATATTTTATGACTGTGGGGAAAATGACAGGACATAGATGGGACCAATTTCTTGCTTCATGGTGTAGAGGTGGGTAACCTCTCTGAGACTCAGCTTCCTGATTTGTAAAATGGACATAATAATACACCTCTCATGGGAATGTTGTAAAGATTAAACAAAATAACACTTGGAATTTCTTATTTTTGTGCTCTGCTTATGGTGATGTTCCAGTTTATACTGTTAAGTACCCTAAAATGTCTCATATATTACACTCCCTCAAAATGCATGCAAGGTTCCGTAAGGACAGGTGAGTTGGGGAAACTCTTCCAGAATTCTCTGTCAATACTCAGGACTCCTTTTGCTTCTGTTCCACCCATCTCAGCCTAGATCTTGGCACTCTGACCTTGTCTTTCGAGGATGAAAATAGATTCCCATTTAGAATAGATTATTGGCTTTCTGTTTCCCTAGATGGGGCCTGCAGAGCTCTCTAACACTGACATCTGGCTCTTCTACCCTTAAGCTGCTTCAGGTAGGCACACCTGACCCCACTGGTAGCTCTTTGAAACCCAATGCTCTATGACTCTTTTTGTAGCTGAACCATTCTCTGGAGGTAGGTAGATATTCAGGTTTATAATAAATACTTTGTGGTGTTTAAATTTGAAAGTAGACTTATATTTTAATGATTGCAAACCCCTGCTGAATTTACTTGATACCTCTATCAATTACATTTCCTTTTCACTGTCTATGCCCTCTCTGACCTCATATTGCTCCTCAGTGTTCTCTGAGTGTTCAGGGTTCAGGAAACATCTGGGATAATTTACTCATGGAGGGGAGATAGAGTCGTTGCAGTGGGAGTAAGGAGATTTTGCGAAGCCATGAAGGTCATTCTGGAAGTTGAGTGAATCTGGAGGGTAGAATTTGAGAAGTGTGGCGAGGAGGAGAAGGGGTATTGTTGGAGGAGAGGAGTGGTGAGAAGGAGGAGGCACGTTTGCAATTTCCGCCCATCCTTACACCTGCTGCCTTGATTTAGACACTTGTTTCCTCTTCGCTGGGGTTTATGATTATCATCTGAAGGTCTTCTGGCTGCTGAGCTTGACCTCTTTCCACACTTCTGTGAGAATTAATACTATAAATCTGAGTCTGTGGTTCTGCTGTTCGAACACTTTACTAATATTCTTTAATTTCAGGAGCTGTCCTGTTAAGCTGTTCCTGGAAACATTTGTCCTGTGAAATACTCTGGGGTTGGGACAGGAAAGAGGGGTGGTTGGTCGATGAGCACAAAGGATTCTATGATAGAACTTATCTGGGAAGTGCTCCATTTTATTTACCCTTTTATAACACATATTAGAATCTTAAAAGCTCCGAGAAGTCTTGTAGTAAAGAAACACATTTTTGTTGAACCTAGAATTTCATAGTTATTTTCATCATTAAATTCTTTTATATTATCTTGCACTGGCAGGAGTTGTTCACAGAGCCCACTATAGGAAATGGTGGCATGTGGGATTAAGTACAAACTTCTAAGAAGGACATATGTTTATGACCTGGCTCCTCATTTCTTCAGTCTTATCTTCCACATCTTTCCTTTCACCATATCTCTAGTTCCACTGAATGACTTGAGGGTCCCCAAATTTACCAACTGCTGTGAAGATCTGAGGTGCCTCCTCAGAGAGAATGCTAACAGGAAGAAAGATCCAGATGCAATGAACTGAACTCAGGATCTCAGGATCAAGACTGTAGTCTGTGGGAGGGAATATAAGCAGTGAGTGTAGCAGTAGTGATTCTCTCCTGGACGAGCACTCTGAAAGAATGTACCCTAAGTGGGTCCTTTCACTTGCACCCTCATGTCTTATTGCTTTTGGTACTAACCATAAGAGCTATTTGATAAATTCACTTTAAATTAAATTATATTGAAAAATCAAAGAAAAGTCCAAGTTTATAATTCTGAAACGTTCATAACAATTGGCTGCCTGATATTGTGGGTCCCTTATTTAATCTTATAAAAAGCTGTCATGGAATAAATATGCTTCCAAAATAATTTTATACAGTTTTAAAGTGACACAAGTCATCTAGCAATGTATGAGCAGTTTGAAAGTAATGTTTGTCTTTCAGCATTTTATTAAGTTGGATAAAAAACAATTTAATTCCAATTTTTTAAAAAAATAATAATTCTTCTCTTTAAAGCTGAGAGAAATGGTTAAACCATTGGACCTCTTCAGAAGTGGTGAAAGGCAAGTGCTAGGTCTTTCAGGCTGGGAGATAAAGTAACAACTCTATTTTGAACAGGTTTGATGCCTAAGCCTTTGCTTCTGCTAAGTTCTCTCTGATTTATGACTTGGTTCTGGCTAGGAAAGCAGTCTTGTGCAGGGAAGAGCTGCATCTTGCTGATAGGAGTTTGAATGCTAACTTCTTACCATTCACGTCTTAAGAGTGAGGTGACCTTGTTTGAGTCTGCCAGCGAGAACTTTCCATGCCCCCACTATGTGCCATCACCATGCTCCAGGCACTGTGGACACAGCAGTGAAGAAAGCCGACCTGGCCTGGCCCCTGTCCTCATGGAGTTCACAGTCTAGTAGACTATAAGCAATCCAGTTGACCTCTCTAGGCTTCATTTTCCTTTAAAGAAAAATGAGTATAACTCTAGTATTTGAAATTGTATGAGACCTAGCATACTACACATCAAGCTATATGTAAATTCTGTGTTCATCTTCATTTCCCATTCCTATTCTTCTACCCATTTGGCCCTATGCCTGGGAACCTGGTCTTTCCTCTCCAGTCTCACCAGGCCCAGGTTCATCTCCATGCTTGATGCATTTTAGACATCCGGATCCAGATATTTAATCTATCTCTGGGCCTACATTCTTCGTGGCCTCCATTTTTTCATAGTACCTCCCTCCCCTCAGTGGCCCAGTCTGCTCACAAGTTATTATTTTTCTGACTCACTTTGAGCTCTTGGTTTTAATTCCAAGACAAGTCTCAACAGCTCTCACCCATTTTAGACTCACAATTCCCCTGTGTCCCCTCTCCCACACTCCCTGACAAATGCTGACAAAAGGGCTGCCACAGAAAGAGTCTCTTCCTAAAAGCCCAAAACTGGACAATTTTTTCATCCTCTTCCTATTATTTGAGGCTGAGATGACTTGCACTCCAATTGTCTAACTCTTACACTTGATTCACAGAGGGACCTCAATTATTCAAGGCACTTAGCTCTCAAGTTTTTGGACTATAGAAGTAAGAAGCACCTCTAGATATAAGTATTTAGCCCTGAATCATAAATGATGGAAATCATGGGACGCAGTTAAGTGGTTAGTTAGGAAAACCACAGAGTAGCATTGAGGCTCAATTAAACTATCTGTATCTGTGAAATTGCCCAGAAAATTTCAGAAGATAAAGAATTCCATACTGAATGTGTGGTACTTAATGGCCTGCAGCCAGGGTAGGCTTTTGAAGTCCAAATCACACTTTATAAGAAAGGGGGAACTGTGGTCTCTGTGTTAAGTTATGAGGAGAACTGATGCTACTATTTTTGTTAATTTATTTGTTCACTGTCAACAAATATTTATTCAGTTTCTACTTGACTTGGCTGTGGCTTAGATAAACTCTGGGCAGGTAGACCTACTCCTGGTTCATATAAATGAGTATCTGAGTCAGAGAAAGAGACAATATCCACGTGAACAAACACATCCATAAGAAAATATCAATGAGTCTGATAATAGTGACCAATAGTTACCAAGAGGAATTATTTTTCACTAGGCTGAGCAAGAAAACATTGCATACTTAATTCCAGCCTGGTGCTTGGGATTAGGCTAAAGGGAAGGGTTCTCAATATCCACACCGTTGACATTTTGGGCTGGATAATCCCTTCTTGTGGGGGGCTGTTCTATGCATTGTACAATGTTTAGCAACACACTATATGCCATTAGTCTCCTTTTGCCTACAGTTGTGACAATCAAAAATGTCTCTGGACACTGACAAATGACCACTGAGCGCTGTGAATGTCAATGGAATTTTGGCTAACTTTTTTTTTTTTTTAATTCACATCATATCATTTCAATCATGAAGCTCCAAATGCAGAGAGATAATGTTCTTCTGGTTTAATCATCATAATAATGAGATTCTACCATATTTTGTCCCAGAAGAGAAAAAAAAAAAACTAAAAATCTAAGCTCTGATAACTCAGGTATAAAGCACAGATTTGGATTCTATCACACTTTTATCAGAAGGAAGTTACAAAGAAGAATAGAATGGCAATAGGTTTCTGACAGGGAGTGAGAGTAAGAATTTTGCAAACCACCTGTGTGATAATTCATAGGCTACCAAGCCCTGCCACTCCTCGGTGACCTCACTTCTAAATGGGTCTTTTATAATGTCCCCTCACAGGTCACAGTCACAGTCAAAGAAACATTTGCTATGAGGCTTAAATGAGATGACATATGTAAAGGACCTAAATTATAGTAGGTGCTCAATAAATGATCATTTCTACGATGGTTATTATCATTTCGATTAATGCTTGGGATTTTATTTAAAGCTGTTCTCCAGTTTAAGCTCAGTCTGAAGGCTATTAAGTTTCTAGATTAACATAATGATGTTGTTCAATTGTTTTCATTTATACATTGAAAAATATTTTTCTCAGCTAGCTTGAAATCACCAGGAATACTTAGAAATCCAAGCTTTTATGGAGAGGGCCTGATTTTTCCTTGCCTCTGGGAACTGTAGATGATAATGGTTTTTGGAATCTGTGGCTCAGTCAATAGCACTGGCTCACTTGACTGACTGAGATAGATGGATTCCCGTGCAGTGACCTCAGCTGAGCTCTCTGAAGCAGTGGACTCTCAGTCTAAGCAGAGTGGTGTGAAAAGCAAGTGTGGCTTTGTGCAGTAGAGCCTGGATTTGGCTTAGAAAGCCCTGGTCTCAAATCCTAACACTGCTGCTAACTCTCCAAGTTGCCCTGTGGAAGTCACTCTCCTCCCAGGTCTCAGTGTCTTTGTCAGGAAAACAAGCATGGTGATGATGGTAATGCTTATCTCATGCTTTTAACATGATAAAACATAATAACTGATAGATTGGTGCTCATGAAATATTTTGTTCCTTTATTACCTGTTTTAATGTCATTGAGACTTTGCAGTACAAAAGTGTTTTATAAATCAAGGGAGGAGCATAAGGGAATGCTGCAAAACACAGGAAATCATTTGTCGAATGCCGATGTTCATAACTCCATTCTGAGAATTCGGTTGACTCTCAAGAAGGGGGCTCCCCAAGGAGCAGTAGCCCAGCTGGCAGAGGAAACATCAAGTGTTTGATAAAATCACGCCTTACAGAGGCTTTATAAGTGGTAACAATTTCTAAGTTAGAATTCTAAATGTTAAAAATCTCAAGTATCCTTAGACATCATCCATTTCTTTGATTTGCAAATATTTTTTAGCTGTAGAGTCTTTTATCTACAAAGGACCTTTACTTGGAAGTTCCATATATAAAAGTGAGATGGAAGCAAAGGGTAGTATGGAGGGGTGTGGTGATGCCAACCAAAATAAAGAAAATAAGACCTAGGTAGTTTATAGGTCAAAGACAAAGCACAGGATAATACCTGCTTTAATTCTGATGGACCGGCTGCCTCTCATGGTCTTCAAATGTGTCATTTTGCATCTCAGGAAAGATTAGTTTTCATTAAAATACTCTTATGATGAGTAGCAAATACCACCAACATCACCTCTGCAGAAGGATAGTAGATTAGAGAGAATCTGAAGTGAATTTATTTTACATGCCTCATTTAACTTCACTGTATCTCACTTTGTAAGTAGGAGAAAGCCTTCTCAATTTTGTTCAAGTAGCCTCTTCATGTACAAATACCCCTCCCATTCACCGAGGCACTTGAGCTTTGAGAAAAGTGAAAGAATACTGAATTTCTTTTTCGCACCCATCTCCTTCAACCATCTTTCTCTACTTAAAAATTTATCTGGGAGACCTAGAGATTTTTTTTTTCAATAAAGTACCCAGCAGTGATTCTTCAAACAAAGCCTAAGCATTTGCTAAAGCCCATCACCCCACAAGTATCGCCTCTTCCTTGAATTCTGAATGCTGCTGTAAAATGCTTGCTAAATAAGTGTGAATAAGGTAATTACCTACTTCCACTTCTAAAATGGCTTGATGGCTGAAGTTAGTAAGACAGAGTTCTCATGTTCAAAATGACATTGTAAATATGGTTTTCTCCTGTTTAGATGAAATAACAATTTCCAGTTTTCAGATAAATGTTATCAAGAGGATGTTAATTGGCATAAAACTGTGTTATCATTCACTCTCCCAGCAGTAAATTTTTTAAATAGCCAATTCCAGTAAGAATCATTTCAAAAAGAAAAGAGTCCTACTAAAGGTGTCACTCTGAATTTGGAGTTTCCAGGAACTGAGACGTCGGCCAGACACTCACAGACAAGGTGAGACATCACTTTTGTGAAGATAAAGATGCTGTCTGATCCTCATCTAGCTTACTTCTTTCTCGGAATCAAGGCAATATCTCTACATCACCTTTCTAATCCTGCCTCAGCAGATACTGTCAGCTGAGCTGTAATTCAAAGATGTCCTGGAGGTGAGGGCAGGCTGAAGACCTTGATATCTAACTGAAGAATCACGCAAGTTCCTTCTTTTAAATTTTTGGTTCTTTGTCAAAGGAAAGAATTTAAAATAAATTCCTGGATCTCTCTCCTGAGTCTTTCTCCATTGATCCCTGGTTCTAATCTCTATTTCAGAGATGAGAAAACTGAGGTCAATCCCAGGTTAGTGTCTTGTACCTGGTCAAACAGTAAGTTAATGGTAAATAAAAGCTAGAATGAGAACTGGTCTCACCCATGTCTTTCCAGTACTTCTTTAGCATGGCTGCATCTCACCCTGGATTCTATAGTGCCTGACTTTCCTGTGGTTTCTCCATCCTCTGGGAGTACTCATAAATATCCACTGATATTCTCTTAATATAGAGAAGTGAGTCTTGCAATGGGGGTGAGATCCAAGGTCCCAATCTGTATACCCCCAGACACAGAGTGACGTAAGGAAGAATAGGATCCAGCAGGCAGGTCATAGTGGTTGCTCTAGAAGATTATTCCATCACTTTGTTTGTTTGAATATCATGGTTCCAGAAATAAAATACATTCATCGTCCCTCATCAATGACATTATTTAGAAACAACAGTAAGCTCGTCATTTAATATATTGGACAATTCTCATGGCCCCTAAACCAAAAATATATTTATATAGCTTTATAGCTCTACCTCAGATTTGAAATACGTTTCTGTTTATTTCGTTGTTGTTATTGTTTTTTGTTTGTTGTTTATTTGCTTGCCTTTTGCTTTATTTTATTTTATTTCAGAGATACTTGCCTAGAATATAGCAGGGCTCAATGAATATTTGTGAACTCAATCAATCAATGGATGACATATGTGACAATGTTTATAATGTGCATGAGCCAGGGATGGCAAAGTATATATATAAGGGGAGGAAAAATCAATTGAAACTGGAAATGAAAGGTACAGAATAGATATATTTGATAATGAAAAGGAAGTAGTTTTGGGACTTAAGGCTTTAGATCCCAATTGCATTGGCTCAAATTCTGATCTAGTTCACTCTTAGCTACGTGAACCTGGACAAGGCATTTAATACCACTGAACTTGTTTACACATCTCTAAAAAGCAGAGAATAATAATACCTAACTCCCAGAGTTGTATGAGGTTTTAAACAAGATAGCATGTGGAAAAACACCAGTGTCAGGCACATAGCAAGAGATCAAATAAATATTACCATTTATTAATCATTATTAATCAAATATGCAGAAAATACCTCAACTCCCCTCCCCTTCCCCCCAAAAAAATTAATGACCCTGCTTAGATGAAGACCCAACTAACACAATTTTGGAGGACAAGAGTAAGTCACACATAGATGAAGTACATGTTACTGGAAGGATGGTTACTGAATGGCTTGTTTGTTTTGATAACTAGAGCCTAATGGACTCATGTATATTATGCTATTTGATAAAAGTAGGGTTAGCTATTTAATCTCCTCACTTTACAGATTCAAATACTGAGGTTCAATGTTCCGTGGGCAGTGAATATTGACATAGGAATTTTATTCAATATCTACATGTATCCATAATCCTGGACTCTACTCACTTTATTATGTTGCTTCTCCTCTGACAGAAGAGAGGGAAGCATGAGGCACAAGTGAGATGTAGTTAGAAGACGGAGATGAGAGAAGCTGAGGGGACACTATGTGGATAGCCCCTATCTTCTCAGGAAGAGAGAAGAAGCCATCTATTCGGAGTAGAAAGTTCAAAATAAGGGACTGGCAGTACGAAGTGAGAACAGAAGAAAGTGGTTGGAATTTAAAATACTTGTTGGGAAAATATGAGAGGGAGTTAACATGAGATGGAGGATGAACACTCTTATCTAGAATTTTCATTTTGATTTCTTCAGAGGTGTTTTTGTTTTGTTTTGTTT
>NW_024352784.1:8903639-8996139 GCF_902729225.1 Pteropus medius
CTGTCAGCTGAGCTGTAATTCAAAGATGTCCTGGAGGTGAGGGCAGGCTGAAGACCTTGATATCTAACTGAAGAATCACGCAAGTTCCTTCTTTTAAATTTTTGGTTCTTTGTCAAAGGAAAGAATTTAAAATAAATTCCTGGATCTCTCTCCTGAGTCTTTCTCCATTGATCCCTGGTTCTAATCTCTATTTCAGAGATGAGAAAACCGAGGTCAATCCCAGGTTAGTGTCTTGTACCTGGTCAAACAGTAAGTTAATGGTAAATAAAAGCTAGAATGAGAACTGGTCTCACCCACGTCTTTCCAGTACTTCTTTAGCATGGCTGCATCTCACCCTGGATTCTATAGTGCCTGACTTTCCTGTGGTTTCTCCATCCTCTGGGAGTACTCATAAATATCCACTGATATTCTCTTAATATAGACAAGTGAGTCTTGCAATGGGGGTGAGATCCAAGGTCCCAATCTGTATACCCCCAGACACAGAGTGACGTAAGGAAGAATAGGATCCAGCAGGCAGGTCATAGTGGTTGCTCTAGAAGATTATTCCATCACTTTGTTTGTTTGAATATCATGGTTCCAGAAATAAAATACATTCATCGTCCCTCATCAATGACATTATTTAGAAACAACAGTAAGCTCGTCATTTAATATATTGGACAATTCTCATGGCCCCTAAACCAAAAATATATTTATATAGCTTTATAGCTCTACCTCAGATTTGAATTACGTTTCTGTTTATTTCGTTGTTGTTATTGTTTTTTGTTTGTTGTTTATTTGCTTGCTTTTTGCTTTATTTTATTTTATTTCAGAGATACTTGCCTAGAATATAGCAGGGCTCAATGAATATTTGTGAACTCAATCAATCAATGGATGACATATGTGACAATGTTTATAATGTGCATGAGCCAGGGATGGCAAAGTATATATATAAGGGGAGGAAAAATCAATTGAAACTGGAAATGAAAGGTACAGAATAGATATATTTGATAATGAAAAGGAAGTAGTTTTGGGACTTAAGGCTTTAGATCCCAATTGCATTGGCTCAAATTCTGATCTAGTTCACTCTTAGCTACGTGAACCTGGACAAGGCATTTAATACCACTGAACTTGTTTACACATCTCTAAAAAGCAGAGAATAATAATACCTAACTCCCAGAGTTGTATGAGGTTTTAAACAAGATAGCATGTGGAAAAACACCAGTGTCAGGCACATAGCAAGAGATCAAATAAATATTACCATTTATTAATCATTATTAATCAAATATGCAGAAAATACCTCAACTCCCCTCCCCTTCCCCCCAAAAAAATACCTCAACTCCCCTCCCCTTACCCCTCCTGCACACCCCAGGTTCAAAGTAAAGTGACTTGGTCACACTGGGTTCATAATTTGACCCCTTCATCTCTGCTTAGATGAAGACCCAACTAACACAATTTTGGAGGACAAGAGTAAGTCACACATAGATGAAGTACATGTTACTGGAAGGATGGTTACTGAATGGCTTGTTTGTTTTGATAACTAGAGCCTAATGGACTCATGTATATTATGCTATTTGATAAAAGTAGGGTTAGCTATTTAATCTCCTCACTTTACAGATTCAAATACTGAGGTTCAATGTTCCGTGGGCAGTGAATATTGACATAGGAATTTTATTCAATATCTACATGTATCCATAATCCTGGACTCTACTCACTTTATTATGTTGCTTCTCCTCTGACAGAAGAGAGGGAAGCATGAGGCACAAGTGAGATGTAGTTAGAAGACGGAGATGAGAGAAGCTGAGGGGACACTATGTGGATAGCCCCTATCTTCTCAGGAAGAGAGAAGAAGCCATCTATTCGGAGTAGAAAGTTCAAAATAAGGGACTGGCAGTACGAAGTGAGAACAGAAGAAAGTGGTTGGAATTTAAAATACTTGTTGGGAAAATATGAGAGGGAGTTAACATGAGATGGAGGATGAACACTCTTATCTAGAATTTTCATTTTGATTTCTTCAGAGGTGTTTTTGTTTTGTTTTGTTTGTTGTTTTGCTGAAATAGCACCAGTTATCATGAGAGCGGCTCATTTCTCAATTGTGATCCCAAGTGCCATTCTAACTTGAGTAAGTGAAAGGCCCTGCCTTAGTAATGGGTGAGCTCTTTAGTTCTAAGGAAACTTAGAGGGGCAGACACCTCATGGGCTTGGCCGCCCACCAGGGCGAAGACTGCAAGCCATGAGTGGACTTCCCTAGAGGGTCTCAACCAATCCTGAATTTGGGCCCTTGTCAGGTCCAATGTCTTTGTTGAAGGAGTTTGCCATCTTTCCCTCTTCTTGAGTCTTAGGAAGTTGGAAGAAAATAGTTTTGATGGCCATTTACATGTTCTTTCATTTATTTATTACATAAACATTTATTTGGCATTGACTATTTACTAAATGTTTTCTAAATGCCATCTCATTTTCATCTCAAATTGGTGCCATGGAATGGATAATCTTCTTACAGTTTACAGGTTAGGCAGCAGGTTCAAAGTAAAGTGACTTGGTCACACTGGGTTCATAATTTGACCCTAGGCCCCTCTGCCTGCTTCCCATGTAGGCCTGTGCCCTGGTCACTTCTCTGTGATGGATTGCTCTTTCTGTTCTGTTTGGCCTCTTGGACCATCATGACCTATATAATATATAAACTAGTTCTATTAAATTTGTTCTTGTAGGGCAGAGAACCACACCATAGGATATACAGGGCTAGTGGGACCAGACATATCCTTTTGCAACTTTGGCCTCCATCTTTCAGTTTGGCTTCATGGCCAAGCCCTTGCCACATTCGGAGCCCTTTGGGAACTTCTAAGACTTAGACTTGAGTCCTTTCCAACCCTGAGAATTATTGTAATAATTAATTTCTACCCCATTAAGTGAATATCCATGTATCACTACATTACTTGAGCCTGGTTGTGGGCTTTTGGGTGAACTTTAATATTAGGGTATGTGACTTTTATCAACAAGGCATTTTTGATTCCCTACTAGATCAGAAATACTACATGCTTGGGAAATAAGGAAGTAAGACTGAATTTTAAAAGCCTTCTCTAATTCTTTTTCCTGTCTATAATTTTCTCATCTACTAAGTTTAGAGATACCTCAGAAATTCCTATCATCAAAGTTTTAGCTACTCTGAAGTGAGGGACGCAGAATTACTGAATAAGAAAATTTAGACTGACCTTTCCAGGTTACCTAGACTTCTTTTCAGGTAAGTCCTGTTAGTGTGAATGTGAGTGTGAATGTGAATCTGTGTGTGTGTGTGTGTGTGTGTGTGGTGGGTGTATGTACATGCAGTGTGTGGAGAGAGGAAGAGAGGGGGAGAGGAAGGGAAGGGGGTGGAGAGAGAGAGAGAGAGAGAGAGAGAGAGTGAGAGAGAGAGAGACTGAGACTGACTGACTGAGTCTCTGGCCTCTCTTATACTTCTCCATGCTCTAGAATGGCCTTTCCTAAAATAGAAATATGATTAATCATGATCTTCCCCTACCTCATGGTTCTCTATTGCCCAGACTTCTACACATGACAAGCAATATCCTTCTAAATCTGACACCTCTACCTGCTTACCCCTCCTGCACACCCCTTCTGGACTTTTCTCCCTCCCACCCTATACTTCATTCATACTTAGGGGTCTATATCCTTCCCAGTAAAGGTTTTCATGACTAGGCACCCAGGAAGACTCTGATGTATCCTTTAAGCCTCTATTAAACACCACTCCCTCTGTGAAGCCCCTCCTTGATTCCTTCAAACAGATTTGGCCTTCTCTCTCTATAAAACCATTATATCATATATACATCTTCACTTTGGACAGGCAATTATGTAACATCACATGTGTCTGTTTGTCTTTCTATTTTCCCCACTAGGCTGTGAACTATGGAAGGTAGGGTTATGTTTCTATTCTTTTTTTTTTTTTTTTTTGCAAAATATTGTAGACCCCAATATCTGAGAATAAAGACATTTATTAACTCTTTTAAAGAAACTAGTAGAAGAAGAAGGAAGGAAGGGAGGAGGGAGGAAGAAGGAAGGAAGGGAGGTGAGGGAGAAGGAATGAAGAGAGGAAGGGAGGGAGGAGGGAGGGAAGAAGGAAAGACAGACAAATGTGGTGGTGAGTCAGTTTTTTACAAGCCGTTCCAGGCCTATGTCAGGCAATGAGTGAGGTACATAAAAGATAATACCTTCTTCAGTCCTCACAAGAGCCCTGCTGCAGCTGTGTTATTACTTTCCATCTCAGATGAAAAAACGAGTGCTCATATAGGTGAAGCATTTTGCCCATGGTAAGCACTGGATACTTCAGAGCTGGGATCAAAACCCACATCTGCCTGGATCCAAGGAATTATTTAGTTCTCCTGATCCAGCTTGTCTTTCAGAAGCATTCTCTTTCCACACATTTCACCGCTCAGTCTATATTTGATCAGAAATTTTTCTCTTGAACTCTGAAACAAACAAAACCATGCTCCTACAACTCAACACTATAACTTGAATATTTGGGGATGGAATTGAAAGATTAGAAAAAACAGAGTTTAATCCTCTCCTCATCTATTTAACAACAATAACAATAAGAGCTAATATTTGTTTATCGCTGTGATGGTTAATGTTATATGTCAACTTGGCTGGGCCATGGTGCCAAGATATTTGGTCAAATATTATCCTGGATGTTTCCGTGAAGGTGTTTTTTTAGATGAGATTAACTTTTAAATCTGTAGACTTTGAGTAAAGCACATTATCCTCTGTAATGTAGATGAACCACATCACATTTGTTGAAGGCCCTAAGAGAAAAAGACTGACATCCCCCAAGCAAGAAGGGATTCTGCCTGCAAACTGCCTGTGGACTCAAACTGTGACACTTCCCTGAGTCTCCATCCTGCCAGCCAAGTTTGCAAATTTGGGGCTTGCACTTCCATAATCATGTGAACCAATTTCTTAAAATCAGTCTTTTTTTTCTTACATACACAAACACAGACCTGTATGTATATATGTGTGTACACACACATACAAACACAAACACACACACACACACACACACACACACACAGTTGATCAGTTGATTCTGTCTCTTTGGAGAACCCTGACTAATACAAACACCTACTAATTCTAGAAACTGCTAGAACTTAAAGTGCATGTGAATCACTTGGATCTTGTTAAAATGAAGATTCTGATTCAGTTCTGGGATGGGATTTGAGATTTTTCATTCTCTATGAGTTCCCAGGTGATATTCATGCTGCTTCTCAGGGGACCCCACTTTGTTTAGCATGGATTTAGAGCACTGGCTGTGGGATCAAATAGCATGAACTAGCTCTGACACTGGTAAAGTTAACCTCTTTGTGCTCTAGTATCCACTTCTATAAAACCAAGGTGAGAAGAATATCCACTTTATTATATTTTATCATAAAGCTGTTATAAAAATAAAATGGCAGGGTAATTATAAAGCCCTGAGAACAGTTTCTGACACACTGTACACACATGATAAGCAAAATGTGTAATTATTTTCTATTGTTGCTTTTTTATCTTTAAAATAATGCAGTGGTTCTTAATAGAAAGTTGGGGATATAGGAGTGACATTATTTTTTCCCCCAAGGGATATTTGGTATTACGTATAGTCATTTTTGATTGCTAGGACTGGGTGGGTGGGGATTACTATTGGCATCTAATAAGTAGAGGCCAGGAAAGTCACTATGCATTCTACAATGCACAAAATGAATAATTATCTGGCCCAAAATATCAATAGCGCTGAAGTTGGGAAACCCTGCAATAACCCTACAAATTAGGGTTATCAATTCTAGTTTCCAGATGAAGGCACAGAGATCCAGGGATGTGGTTAAGAGTACATATTTAGTAACATAGAAACATTTTATACGAAAATACAGACCCTGAATAGATGCTTTGGGAGACAGCTGAGTCATTGTGTATGAAAGTAACAAACCCATATCTTCATGTGGTTGAACTTTCTTTTTAACTTCTAGGGCTATAAACAAGCTTTGAGCCAGTATTATTCTTAAATTTCAATCATAAGTGGAGTCCCAGAGGAGGCCATTCAGTCATGAACTATTCTACACAGAACCAGTGGAGTCACACACCACTCGTGGAATGAAAATCCACTTAGACAAAGCCAGGGCAATTATTATTTTTTTGAAAAAAAAAAAAGAAAGAAAATCCATGAGGATTAAAGTATGGGGTTCAATTCATGTTTCAAACCTTGCACAAATGAACAACAGGAGTTTATTATTATTATTTCCCAATCACAGCATGGCACACACACTATCCTCTGTAACACAATTCTTCTTTCTCTTTTGAGTCTATAAATACAGCTAAACTGTCCCTGTCCCACTGAACAAGTCAGCTGGTTAGAAAATCTGTAGATAAAACTCAAGTTTCTAAGACAGGTTCATTCAATTCAAACTAACCAGTCAACCAAACAAAAAAATATAATCATAAATAAAAATCAAACTGAAACAAAGTAAAAAACTCTATGAATTTTTTTGCTTGATGAAAGAAGTTGTTAAGGAAGAGTTGGATCTACCACTAATTAACTGTGTGACTTTTTCTTCAGAGCTGAATGTTGTTTTCTAAAAAGTATAGATGCTAGAACTGCCATAGTAAACCATGGAAGAAGGGCTGAAAAGAGAAATAGGCAGATTAGAATGTGTTGTTTACATAAGACTAGAAAACTTACCCTCTAGTTATATTATTCATGAACGCCCAGAAGATACTCTATAAATAGTGAAAATGAATGCTCTGGTTATGAGTATACTAGTATTATTGAGAAGCTCAGAAATAACTGTTCTCTGAAGTCTTGGGTTGATAGTAATAGATGTAGTAATAGAATTGGACTTCCCAATAAGAATTGGGATAATAAAATCACAGAATAACAAAGGCCAAGTGGTACATTTAACTTCCAGGAGTAAGATTAGAGTATTCACTGTAAGGGGAAGCCAGGTCAGAATGGCTCTCCCAGGAGAGCAACATCTACAGAGACCTATGGGGGTGACTAATAGAGCGTGATATTCCCAGCAGCAAGATAGATGAATAACCAACAAAAATGTTGTTTAATATGTACAACCAAGAAGTCAGGAATGGATGAGTGGAAAGCTGAGGTCAGATGAAGCAATGGAGAGTTATAACGTCTTGTCAAGTATGTAGATGCTCTAGTTCTTGGATTCAGATTCTATCAACTGAATGAAAGGTAGGGTCTTTATGTAGAAGGGTCCTAAAGCATTATAAGAAATATATAAAATAGTCACTCTCCAGTCCTTCCCTAAAGAAATCTATAGCTACTTACAGAGTAACTTTGAACTGAAGAAAATGAATCATCAGATCTTTTGAAGAATGCTGGGTTCAGGATCCAAGTTGATTCTGGCATCTAAAGACTTAAAGTGCTATCACAGCCCCTGTTAAAGGAAGGGGCATAATGGAATCAAGTAATAAATGAAATCTTACTTATTTCATAGTGTCCACCTATTCTGTGATCACTTCTCTGGTTCTCTGAATGTATAATTTAAAAAGACATCCTTAGAAGTCAAAAGAACATTCACATTGATATTGGACATATAGAATAAGAGCTATGGTATTAGGAAAAACTAAGTAGGAGCTCTTGAAATTAGTATACTTACCTCAAACCTGGGCAAGATACTAAATCAAAAACAATCTTGTAGATACTTCCTGAGTCCAAGTAGGTGCAGGAGTTGTTGAAAGTAGTTGTAGTCTGATCAGGAAGATCTTCCCTACAGTTAAAAGGAGCCGTGGCCTGAAGCTTAAAGGCACATCAGACTAAATCAGGGCTAGACTGGGGTGATGATGAAAGAGAATGCTTATGTGAAACACTATGGATAACAAGCATAAAATACTGGATACGAATTTAAAAAAAATAGAAAATATGCAAAAATAGACAGATTAGAAAGTTTACTTTAGAAATAATATATCTAGAAGGGGTAAGCACTGTGAATTTGAGGCTTCATAGCTCAAGGGCACTGTCTGTCTAACAAATGCAGCTATAATCGTAGAAACTATGGTGAGAAAAACTGCAGTTCAGAAATGCAAAAGCAGTTGGAAATTTAAAGCGAAAATTCTAGTAGGGAGATAACCTCAGAAAGGGTGAGATGAGACCCTATTTCAGTTCATACTGCCTAAATTGTTAGTTGACAGCTAAACACATGTGGAAGAAAATGGAGGGGTCCCTACGGTAAAGGAGAATAGTCCCAAGAGAACCCTACTCATGGAATGTAGAAGCATGTGTGTCCAGATATATAAATTTGATGTTTTTCTTTACTAAGTGTATTTTCCAATCATGAGCATCTCAGATGCTACCAATCTGAAGATGAACGTTCCTGACAGAGCCAAAAGCTGGTAGAGCAGCTGGAAATTATGGGGAATCCCTAAAAGCAAGGAAACAATGGAGACTGAACATTATCTTTGTTCAAGTCCTTTCCTGATCCCCGCAGTTCTCAAGAACAAGAAAAATATCTAGGAGCACAGATTAGAAGATCAGCAGTGAGATGCCATAGGAACTAATATCAGCAGTTGTATGGCCTGGGGAAAAATAAGTTTAAAATAAATGCAAGCAAGTTAGCCACCTAATATTACCCCAATAATACTCAGGAGAACATGATAAAATCCTGAGTCAACCGAGTATTGGCTACAAAGTCCAGTTTTCGACCAAAAATTATTAAACAGGAAAATATGGCACTTATTTTTTTAAAGAAAAAGGCATATACTAGAAGCTATGGGATAAGAGGCTTACTTTAGCAGAAAAAGTCCTCAAGGCACATAATATGCAGACATTTAAAAAAATTAAACACAAATGTGTTGAAGGAATTGAAAGAAAATATGCTAAAATGTATATATAAATGGTCAGAAAAATCTCAAGAGCAAAATGTAAACTATTTAAAAATGGGAAACCTAGAGCAGAAAAATAAAATAGCTGAAATAAAATATTTTCTAGATGGGCTCAACAATAACAATACATTAGAAATAAGAGAAGAAAGTAATAGTAGGCCTGAAAATATAACTAAAGAAATTAGCCACTCCAAAGAACAAGAAGAAAGAGTTGGAAGAAAAATAAACAGATGGCAGACTAGGTAAATGCTGTGCTTGCCTCCTCTTATGACCACATCAAAATTACAACTAAACTATAGAACAACCAACATTGAAAAATCACCTGAAATCTAGCTGAACAAAAAGTCCTACAACTAAGGACATACAGAAGCCACTTTGAGACTGGTAAGCGGGGCAAAGACCAGAAGGACTGATCCCACATATGGTGGTTAAAAATCAGGAGGGATATCTTGGCTGCAGATGTCTCCTTAGAAGAGCAAGGGGTCCTAGTCTCACAGCAGATACCCAATCAAGGGATCCAGTGACAGAAAGAGAAGGCCCCACAAAATTTGGATGTAGCTGAGTTATATGAAGGGCTGCAGAAGTCCCAGGCTTTCCTCTTAAAGGGCCAGTGCATGGACTTACCCCTGAAGAACTTGTTCAGAGATCCAGCATTGGAACAGCAGCTCAAAAGGCACCAGAGACATACAGGGAGGAACTGAGTTGTCTGGTTGCAGGGTGAGGGCTGGAGGGGCAGCTTTCTCCCAGACGGAAGTGCTGGCAGAAGCCACTCTTCTTATGCTGAGCCCTCTTCCAACCCAGGGTGAAGATATAGGCGGCCACCATATCTGAGTCTCTATCAACCTGGCTAACACTGGTTGCCCTATCCTGGTGATTCCCTGAGACCCTGACCTACTCAACTTGTGAGCCCATCCAGGCCAGTTCCATATGAATGACCTGTCTTGGCTCATGCTGCAGACTTTATGAAAACTTCTCAAAGGTTCAAAAAACCTAAACGAGCAGCATCTGGCCTCAGCATGCCCCATATCTCTTGTTGAACAGCCTCCAGCCTAGCATTAGCAGCAGCTGGCCTTGGTATGTGGCTTGGCCTCTCAAGGCATACCTAAACCCATTACGTGGTGTGGCCATATGCAGATGGCTTGGTGGCTCAGGCAAGGTGGACCTAGGTAAGGCACAGGCTGCAGCTGAGCTTGGCCTGCAGTAGGGTCCCTCCTAGGAAGCCCTGACCTGCACTTCAGGTGGCTGACTTTGGTCTGAGCCAGAGCAACGCCCAGGGCCACATCCGAAGACAACACATCCAAAAGACAGACTTGAGAAACCGGAGACCTGCTAAAGTCGATTCTGCTCTTGAACAACAGCTTCTCCACTGTACTCATGACCAGTCCTCAGAACCAATCAACCCAAGGGTCAAACCCTCTCTTTGACATGCAAACAGCAACCAAGGATCAACTATAACCAGAGGGTACACACAATCCATACAAGGGACACAGCTGCAGCACCTGACTCAGGTGACCAGGAAGACTGTGCCACCGGGCCCCATAGGATACCTACTACATAAGGCTACTCTACTAAGACCAGGAGACCTACCAGCTCTACCTAATACATAGAAACAAACACAGGGAGGCAGCTGAAATGAGGTGACAAAGAAGCATGTCTCAAAAGAACAGAACAAAGGTCCAGATAAATAACTAAACAAAATGGAGACAAGCAATCTACCAGATGCAGAGTTCGAAACACTGGTGATAAGGATGCTCAAAGAACCTGAGGGAAGAGTAGATGAACTCAGTGAAAACATCAACAAAGATTTAGAAAACATAAAAATTGAGGTAGAAAACATTAAAAAGACTAGTCAGAAATAAGGATACAATTACTGAAATGAAGAATACATTAGAAGGAATCAATATAGTAGAGTAGATAAAGCAGAGGCTCGAATCAGAGATTTAGAAGATAAGGTAGCAGAAAACACCCATTCACAAGAGCAATAAGAAAAAGGTTTTTTAAAAAATAATGATGGTTTAAGGGGCTTCTGGGACAACATCAATGCACCAACATTCTCATATAGGTACCAGAAGGAGAAGAGAGAGAGCAAGGAATTGAAAACCTATTTCAAGAAATAATGACTGAAAACTTCCCTAGCCTGGTGAAGGAAATAGACATACAAGCCCAGGAAGCACAGAGAGTTCCAAACAAGATGAATCCAAAGAGGCCCACACCAAGACACATCATAATTAAAATGCCAAATTTTAAAGACAAAGAGAGAATCTTAAAAGTAGCAAGAGAAAAGCAATTAGTTACCTACATAGAAGCTCCCATAAGACTGTCAGCTGATTTCTCAACCAGAACTTTGCAGGCCAGAAGGGAATGGCATGAAATATTCAAAGTGATGAAAAGCAAAGACCTAAAATCAAGATTACTCTACCCAGAAAAGGTATCATTTAGAATTGAAGGACAGAAAGTGCTTCCTAGACAAGAAAAAGCTAAAGGAGTTCATCATTACCACGCTGGTGTTAAGGACATGTTGAAGGGACTTAAAGAAGAAGGCAGAAGGCAGAAGGCAGAAGGCAGAAGGCAGAAGGCAGAAGAAGAAAGAAGAAGAAAGAAGAAGAAAGAAGAAGAATAGAAGAAGAAGAAGAAGAAGAAGAAGAAGAAGAAGAAGAAGAAGAAGAAGAAGAAGAAGAAGAAGAAGAAGAAGAAGAAGATCAAAACTATGAATAATGAAATGGCAGTAACTACATATCTATTAACTATTACTTTAAATGTACATGGAGTAAATGCTTCAATTGAAAGAAAGTATGGCTGAATGGATAAGAAAACAAGACTGTTACATATGCTGCCTACAAGAGCTCAAAAGACTTATACGGACTGAAAGCAAAGGAATAGAAATAGATGTTTCATGAAAATTCAAACAAACAAACAAAAAGCTGGAGTAGCAATACTTAGACCAGACAAAATAGACTATCAAACAAAGGCCTTAACAAGAAACAAAATCCCACTTCTGGGTATTTATCTGAAGAAATCCAAAACAGTACTTTGAAGGGACATGAGAATCTACATGTTCATTGCAGCATTATTTACAATAGTCAAGATAAGGAGGCAACCTGGGTATCCATCAATGGATGAATGGATATAGAAGAGGTGGTACATATACAATAGAATATTACTTGCCATCTGCAATAACATAGATGGACCTAGAGGGTACTATGATGAGTAGAGTAAGTCAGACAGAGAAAGACAAGTCCATATGTTTTCACTTACATGTGGAATCTAAAGAAAAAAATAAATAATCAGAAACAAATTCAGAGATAGAGAACATTTTGATAGTTGCCAGATGGGAGGGAGTTGGGAGTGGGTGAAAAGAAGAAATTAAGAAGTAAAAGTTAGTAGTTACAAATAATTATGGGGATGTAAATTATAGCATAAGGAATATAGTCAATAACATTGTAGTAACTATGTATGGTATCAGATGGGTACTAGATTTAGCAGAGTGATCATTTGTAAGTTATATAAATGTCTAATTACTATGTCATACACTTGAAACTAATATAATATCATATGCCAACTGTAATTTAAAAATTAAAAAATATTTAAAAAATGAAAAGAAACAGACTTTCAGATACCTGTCAAACAGTATAAAGTAATCTCATGTTATATTTAGTTGAAATCCCAAAAGTAGGAGAGAGAAAGAAAATGTCAGAAAAAAAATAATTTGAAAAAATAATAGCTGAAAATACTAATAAATATTAGTAATATTAAATACATATATAATAATTGAGAAATCTAAATGACTCTCCAGTAGGATCAACACAAGAATATCACCTTTGAGTATATATATTGTCAAATCACTAAAGGATAAGAATAAAAAAACTTAAAGAACTCCCATCCCCCAATACAAACAAACAAACAAACAAAAAACAGAATGTATATACAGGGAACAATGATAAGAAGGATGGATAATCTCATAAGAAATTATAGTAGCTATAAGATATTGGAAGAATATTTCAAAATGCTGGGTGTTGGGGGTGGTGACAGATAGGCAAGTAACCAAAGGTAAAAAAAAAAAAATAATAACTAAAACTTCTATATCTAGCAAACAGGTAAAGACATTTCAGATACACAAAAAAAGTACTGTAAGTTCTTAAGTCTTAATTCTGAGGGAAATAATACTAGATGGCAAGTCAGATCAACTGAGAAAAATGAAGAACAACCTGAAATTGTAAATATGTGAGTAAATATTAAAATCTCTGTCTCTCTGCCTCTCTGTCTCTGTCTTTCTCTCTGTCTCTGTCTTTCTCTCTGTCTCTCTCACATGCACACACACACACAATCACTCTTGTTAATTTCTTTAAAGTATATATGACTACTAAATTTTACTAAATAATTTTACTAAGAAACGAATTAGATTAGTTTAAAATGTATATGTAATCACTGGAGTAAGCCCCAAAATTATAAAGAGATATAGCTAGAAAGCCAATAGAAAAATTAAAATGGGATACTAAAATATGTTGAATTAATACAAAAAGACAGAAAGAAGGAACAGAGAAATAAACCAAAAAAAAGATTGGACATTTTAAAAAGAGTAAAAAAGCAGATTTAAATATAACCATATTAAAATTATACTGTATGAAGGCAGAGAATGTCAGATGGAATAAAAAAGCAAGAATCTCCTATTTCATGTCTATAAGAGACAGACTTTAAATACAAAGGCACAAATGGATTTGAAGGAAAAAAACAGAACTTCAAAATATATGACGCAAAACTTATATAACTAATGTTTGGCATTTTTAACAACCCCTCTCAGTAACTGACAGCTCAGTTAGACACAATATAGAAAATCAATCCCCTTAACCAAATTGGCAGTTATAGACCATTCTACCAACAACTACAGAATACACTTTAAAGTACACATAGAATTTCCACCAATATAGACCATATTATATGCCATAAAACGATTATCAATAGATTTTTGAAAGATTGAAACCATATAAAGCATGTTTTCTGGTTCTAATTTAATTAACTTAAAAATAAATGAACAAAACATTTAGAAAGTCTCCAAATCTGGAAATTATGAGTTACTTATTTGGGAGAAGAGAATGACTGTAAATAAACATGAAGAAACATCATAGTTGTTGCAATTAAATGACCACATATATTTGTCAAAACTCATCAAACTGTATACTTAAAATTGATGAATTTTGCTATATAAAAAATACAACTCAATTTTTTTAAAAATTAATATTCTGTCTTGTGTAAATGGTACTGACTTGAAGGATGTAATGCAAGGTTAGTGGTCCTCCTCTCTTCCATTTTATACCCCATTTAATTTAACTCTATCACAAAAGCTAATGGAATCCTATAGATGCTAGTAGAGTACCACAAACTTAATCAAGATTTAGCAGCATTTAGCTGCTGTGCAAATGTTTAGCTTTACTAAAGAAACAAAGTCTTTAGTTCATGGCATACAGCTATTGATCCTGTGAATCCTTTCTCAATACCCATCATGAAGGATTATCAGAGATAGTTCACAGTCACATGGCTAGAACAACAATATACATTGTGATCTTGTCCTAGGGCTATGTTAATTCTCTGGCTTTCTAAAACAATATAGTTTGAAGAGACGAGGGTCATTTAGACATTCTGAAGAATATCACATTGGTCTGTTATAATTTTGATATTTGAAATGTATCTGAGGAGAAAGAGCTCTGGATGTCTTGGTAGGACGCATGTGCTCCAGACAGAAGGAGATAAAACCTACAAATACTTAAGATCTGATACATCTGTAAAGTTTTTAGGAGTCCACGTTGGTACATTGTTCCAAAGAACGAGTATTTACCTTATTCTTACTGTTAAGAAAGAAGCCCAATTCTTGATAGGTCTCTGGATTTCAAAGATTACATATGTTGCGATTGAGAATATCGTTTTAATTCAGAAGTCTGCTAGTTTGAGTGGGTCTCACAACAAGAAATGATTTTTCAAAAAGTGTAGCTGCATTTGACACATCTGTGCTTCTTGGGATCATATGATTCAGCAAAATCTGTGGTACCAGAGGTATCTACTGAGGAAAAAGATGCTATATGAAGCCTGTGTAAAGCCCTAATAGGAGAGTAGTGGCACAGATTCTTATAGAGTAAGATCATATCATCAGCAGCAAAGATAAGGATGCATCATTTGAAAAACAGTTGCGAGGATACTATTGAGCTCTGACAGAGACTGAATATCTTACTATAGGATATCAAGAGACCATGTGGCCAGAACTGCCCATACTATTAGAATAATTGGTCATATTGGGTTGAGAAGCAATGAGGGCAAGATGATCAAAGTTTTTGAATAGATTTTGGTCTAGATGCAAGGTGAGACCCCTTTGGAGATGCTCACCAGGACGGTGAAGGAAGCCAAGGAAAAGACTAAAGAGTAGGAGCTGGCAATTGTACAGATAGCCAAGGATATCTATAAGGCAGCAGCAGCATCGCATGTAGCAAGCCTAGCCGCTGGCATACCTGGGCCTTCCAACGCACCGTCACAATACACCAGTCAGTCTAGCCTATGCTCCTGTTGTACTTTACCACTAAAAATTGATTTCTAGTCCTAAATACTGCATGTGGGGTGTCTGCTTATAGGATTACTTCTATTTACTTAACCACAGCATACCAGGAAACTCTAAACAGGACTTGTTTTGCCTCATTGAACAGTTGAGGAAACTGAGGAAGAAAGAGGCAAGGTGACTCACATAGTATTCACAGATAGTATGTTGTGAGGCCAGGTATCTCAGGTCTGTTGCTTAAACCAATAACAGTTTAGGATGAGCCAGTAGGTATAATGGTATTAAGAAGAAAACTATGAACTTTTCAAGGCAGGAATTTTTGTATTTTAGACTTATTATATTATTTCAGGGACCTCCACAATGCTAGTCATACGGTAGATACTCAATAACTAACAATTCACTAAATTTGAATTCATTTTCCATAATATTGTATTAGAGACATAACATGATACTCACTGCTGCCTTTGGTAGGTATGTCACCTAAGAACTTGGCAGGATATCTGGCTCTACCACCTGTGTATTCTAAGACTTTTTAGTTTTGCATTTTTAATAATCTATAAAAAGGAAATAATAAACCCTACTTCCCAGAGGAGTATGAAGTTAAGCTGAAGAAACTGATTATGGTGGCGTGCCAATGACACATGATAAAAATTATTTTCATCCTTCTCCAAACCCTTCTCTGGCAGTCTCTAGCCAGGAATGCCATGTATAAGTGTCCAGGTTGTACACACACTATGTCATTTACATTATACTCTTTGTACATAGTGACCCCTGTAGTTGTTCAGAGAACAACCTTTATGGCTTTATAGAGAAGCTCTGAATCTAGCCCATTAACTGGACCACAATGAGAACAAAGTAAATAGTTTTCATGTGAACCATTCAATGAATTATTGACATATATATCATACTTAATCTTAAAATTTGATGCATTCCAGAAATGGTTTTTAAATGTAAGAAGTTTTAAGAGCTCGTTTAATCAAGCTTCAATCAAATATATGCCCAGATCTGTGCTAGGCATCAAAGGAAAGGGGAAATTAAGTTAAAAATATGATTCTCACTTACCACTCAATATAAACTACCCCTGTGATGTCCACCAGGAACTTCCATTACACCATACCTACTAAACACTTCTCTTCTCTGATTTTACTTAGCCTTAAGCAGCTTTGAACAGTCTTCCCTTATTAAAACCCATTTTTGTCTCTTCAATTCTGTGTTTTTAATTCCGCTTCAAATATAACTCCTTCCCAGCCTCTTTTGCTGGTTCCTACTTCTATAATGGATTCTAAATGTTGAGAGAGACCCAGAACTCAGTCCTTGAATCTCTTTTATTTACATTTCCTCCTTAAGTCAGTGGTTCACAACCTTGGCTGGATATTAGAAATATACAAGGAGCTTTTAATATTACAGATACTAAGGCTGCACCTGAGACCAATTACATAAGAATCTCTGAGGGTTACTGAAACATCAGTATTTTTTAAAAGCTTTCCAGGTGGTTCTCAAGTATAGTCGAGGCTGAGAATTATTGGCTAGGTGATCCCATTTATACTACAGCTTTACACATCATCCATATGCTGTTGATTCTCAAATTTATGATCCCAGCCCTGGATCAGATTCTTAACTCCAATCCTAGCAATGATATCTGTCCCTGACTCACTTCATACACTTCTGACTTATTTTGGCTTTAGCACTTACACAAGCTTTTCAACTGTGGGTGAAAACTCCCTGGACCCCACGGATTGTTACCCACTTCTTTATAAGCATGTCTCTAAGACAAGCTGTTAATATTATAGTAGAGGCTCACTTTTATTACTACCGTATCTACCGTGTGACAGGTACTGTGCATGGAATTTCATGTATTTTATCGTATTTAATCCTCATGCCAGTCCTTTGAGGGAAGTAGTATACATAATCTTACAGAAAATCAAGTTTTAAAAAGCTGAAGAAATTTATCTAAAATCACGAGACCAGTATGTGAAGAGACAAAGACTCAAGCCCAGGTCAATTTTATCCCACAATACATGCATAATCATTAAGCAGTAGCCCGAGTTCCATGACTTTAAGTCTAATAATCTATACTCCTCCCTGAGAACTTATTTGTGTTTGCCATCATAATGTGTCATAAAATCTTTGGAATTCTAGAAAGTTGGTTTTAGGTGGGGCTGGAGAGTTCTGAGAATTCAATTCCCTCATTTTAAAGATGATGGTATCAAGGTCTTGAGAAAGAAAGTTATTTTCTCAAGGTCAAACAATTAATTAGTGTCCAGGCAAGGATTTAAATTAGGTCTCCTATGAATCCGGTGCTCTTCTCAGAACATAATGTTGCCTTCCACTAAAATGGAGTGTTTCCAATAATTTATTTTTCCCTTCAACTTAGTCAAGGACCCTTCATAAAACAGGCTATGTGTTGTTCGGCTGCATAAAATAATTATTTGTTACATTTGCTGCACTTTTTACCTTTAATTTCATTCAATTCAAATAACCATTGCTCGCCAAGCTACTTTAACCACAGAGCCCTTATGAGGTTTATTTGTCAATGAAGTCTTATTTTCCAAGGTAAATTAATGATGTGCTATTCTCAGAGACTTTATGGTGCTTATCACTATATTAACTCACATCAAAAAAATCACAGGGAGCTATTTTTCAAGCCCTGACAAAACAGCCTAGAGAAATTCTAGTGAATTGGGGGCTTTCAAATATTAACACACATATGGATCACATATTTCTCATAAAAAATGTTTTCATTTCATATTAGGTAAAAGCTTTCTTTAAAAAGTTGTCCCTTAGCATAGGAAAAGATTCATTCCTTCTTAGCCTGGTTTCCAACAGCAAAGGGGCCAATATTTCTTTCGTAAACAAGAATTATGAATTGTAGCTGGTGGTGTGGTGTGTAGTCAGAGAGACTGTAGTTTGAATTTCTGATCTTCTCTTTACTTGCTTTGCTTCCTTAAGTATGTGATTTGGACATGCAGTGCCTCAGTGCGTTCATAAAATGGACATGAAAATGTTACATCAAAGTTTAGAGAATTAGATGAAGCTTAATTGTAATTAAGTGATATACAATATCCTCAGTGTTCTTGGACCATAAAGGAGTTGAATAAATGTCATTCCTCTTCTCTAAGACTGTTCCTATTAGCTTAAAGAACCTCAGTCAATTTTCCAAAGTATTCTAGATAAGTTTCACTCTTTTTCTTTTATGTAATTCATTTACTCATTAAATACTTCATGATTGTGTGCCAACCATGCCGAACGCTGTGTGAGCAGCTCAGTATCCTACCTCCTTCTAAGAGTTTGGAATCTAGCATGCAATATAGACCAGGAAATGGGAGATTATATCAGAACTCATTAAGAACTCTGATGGGTAAGTACCAAGTATTGTTTCGGCCCAAGGGTATCTCTAACTAGTCTTCTATTGAGAAAGATTTCCTGGAGGGAGTAACATCTAAGCCGAACATCAAATAACATTTCTCCAGCTCTGGGACAGACTGACCTACACATCTGGTTCCTTTGGGGCTAGGGCAGGTAAACAGAGCATTTCTTATAAAGCCAAGGCAACAGTTAAGAAATACTGTTTATATCAGAATAGCAATATATGTATTTGAAAAAGCTTTGTTGAAATAAGACCCCAACTAAACAGCATCAGCTAAGGAAACAGAGAGGAGAGTCTAACTCCTTTATGGATGGATGTGGGTTGGGCAATGGGGTCCAGCAACTTTTATTTGGCAGCTGAGGAGTACTGAGTGTCAAAACTCTGTTTGGCACTATTATCTTCCTCTCCCTCCTCCCATCTCTCTTTCTCCCTCGCCCTTTCCTTCTCTTACCCTCTCTCTCCCTGTCCTTTGCTCTTTCTCTTTAAAAAATCATCATTAACATCACCATCATCATAAAATCATGAGGCTGTGTTATCCTCATTTCGTGTAGGAGAAACTAAGTCCCAGAAAGCTCATGTTACCCGCCCAAGACCATACACTAGTAAGTTGGCAAAGGCAGAAATTTGGATTCACTTGGGCTGGCTGTGGAGGCTGTGGCCCTTCTGCCTGGCTTTCAGGGTCTCAGCTAAGTGGGCTGAGTTCAGGGAAGCAGATCACAGAGCTCAGAACCACTCTGACATATCAGGAAAAGATAGACAAACCAACAGTTTACCCAGAGCACACCACACATCATGTAAGAAACCAACAGTTTACCCAGAGCACACCACACATCAAGAATAGGCAGTGCCCAGGGTAGGCAGGGACAGACCCTGTCCCATGTTGGAGATGCTGAAGAGGCACTGTAGTGGGCCTGGTCTGACATCCGGGGCCCATTACTGCAACCTCTCTCAAATTGGCAGCAAGTCATTGGTGGCAACAGGGAATAAAAGGGTCGTTCCCTATTTTAAAAAGGAGGATAAAGTTGCTGACAGAGATATATTGTGGTTAATGAGAAAAGGACCAGAAACAAAGGGGGGCAAATGGAGTTAGGATGGAGAAGGTGGAGAGCTGCTGAATCAGCTCTGCGGCAGAAAATGAAATTAAAGGGTTTTCTTTCTCTTTCTGATATAATGGATGTTGAGGCCTTCCCCTCCCCCCTTTTATTTCTTATTTATCTAAAATGTTCTCTTTATGAACAATGAATTGTAAATGCAAACCAGGAAATCCTGCCACAAACTCTTGACAAGATAGAAGGGGGAGAGAGCAATATTGAACTTGGTCCAGAGAGATGAGAAAGTGTCCTCCTTCCTCTGGGAAGAAGGAGACATTTTCTAATTCCCAGTGCTAAGGAAGAACCCAATATGTCTTAGTTCCCCTTGTAAAATAGAAAGAGAGGGAAAAATAGAAGAAGCTCATTTATAGACATTGAGTATTGACCATGGCTCAGCACTATACTCAGTAACATACAATATTATGCCATTTAATCCTTACAAAAGCTTTGCTGGGTGTATTGTATCGTAACCATTTTTCTGAGAAGGGAAGTTAGGTAAAGAGAGGTCGTCCAACTTCACCCCACTAATAAGTGGCTGACCTGGGATAGAGACCCAGGGCAGTTTGCCACCAAAGTCCAAGTTCTTCTTACTGTGTCTCATCTGCAAGATGAACACTGAGGTAGTAGGCAACCTTCAGGCCTCTATCTCATCCATAGAGTTAGTAATTTTAGTATTTCTCCCTAATCATAAAGAAGAAATTTGGAAGACAGAACAGTCCTGAAATCAATTCCGAGCATCCTTAGTTTAAAGCTGCCTCTGTTTATGGAATCAGCAATCTCTATTTCTCCCCAAACCCAAACCTGAACATGGCCTGTCCTTCTCCATCCATTAATTTATTCATTCATTCATCCACTATATGACAAATATTTCACATCTACTACATGACTGATCTCATCCTAAGTAGGGGTAAAGGTTCTTTCCTTCCCCATAAAGTAGGAGGATCAGACAAAGGCACACTCCACAATATAATGGACTATAAAGCAATGATTTGTATGATGGGAGATTGTACAAGAGCTGTTTGAATGTAAAAGAAGTGACACACACACACACACACACACACACACACACACACACACACACACACACACACACAGAGTCTGTGGATACCGATCAAACGTTAGGGTAAGTTTCTCCAGAGTGACAGCAGATTAGAGCTAAAAAGATGACTTCGAGTTGGACAGGTTCGAGTAAGAGTAATGAGTAAAGTGAAATGAGTAAGAGGTTAGTAGGAGTAGGATACACAGAAGTGAAGAAGGAAAGATTTGGTGGGTTAAGAGAACTATGACTAGGTGGTATTTGGTGGGGGCACAGATGAGGATAGAGACAGGAAAGGCAGACAGTGGGTAGGCCAGGGAGGTCCCTGGAGCTTGCTAAGAGCCTTAATCATTCTACTGGTTATGAGAAGCCACTCAGAAATACTGTTTGAGGCATGACCAGATTAGATTTGTGTTTTAGGAAGTTCTTGCTAATACAGGGCAAAATGAGAGACTCAGGATAGAGCTAAGAAGTAGCCCAATCTTTTTTAAAAAAGTTACTTTCACTTATTTTATTTACATTTATTTGTATTTACGTATTAAGTTTATTATTATTTTTATTTATTTACATGCATGTATTTGTTCTTTCATTCATTAAATAGTTAGGATACGATGGTGAGTAAGAACAGTTGTGATTCCTGCTTATATATAATATGGAGTCTAGTTGAGAAACGAGAAATTATTTAAATAAGCATATAAATAACACTGTTGCTGTTACAAGGGCTTTAAAGAGGAGTGCATGGTGCCACAAGAGCCTGATGAGGGTAATTTGTTCTTTCCAACTTTCATGAGCAAGTGACACATGACCTGAGATTTGCAGAATCAGTGGTAATGGGCCAAGAGCCATGAGGAGAGAAGAATGTTTCAGATAGGTTGACTATGTACAAAAGCCCTGTTTGAGTGGGAATTGGAGAAGGCAGGGATGGCTGGAATCAGAAGGTGAAGGAATCAAGGTGTAATGTGAGGCTAGGCGGTCAGGAGCAGAGGTTATTTGCTTTGGTCAATGGCATATTCATCAACATTCTGCAAACAGAGGTTTAAAAATGCCTGTGTCACTGGGCTTGCTTTCACTCTTAGCCCTTGGCCATGGCCAGGAGAACATGCTGCCAAAGAAAAATGAGTCATGCTGAACAAAACCGAATCGCCCTTGTTATCCCAACAAAGGCCATCCTGTGTTAGGCAACCAGATGACCATGAAACATGAGAGTGAGCCCAGCCGAGACCAAATGAACCACCCAGCCAAACAGCTTTAAATCACCAAGCTTTTGGACTCATGTGAAATAAATGCTTAACATATTATGCCACTAAGTTTTAGGGTGTTTTGTTATGTATGAATGTGGAACGGAGGTGGAGGAGCGGAGAGGTGGTCGAGAATGATACTTAGGTTCCGGATTTAAACAGCTGGGCAAATATTGGAACCATTCTCTGAGACAGGACCGAGATGTAAACTGAAGAGTAAAACATCCCTGTAAAGGTGACAGGGAAGAAATTCTTCCATCATAGCCAGGAAAACCATAAGGCTGCTTTGCCAAGAGTGATGATCACATTTGGAAGCACCAATTCAGCCAAGTTAGATTGTATACTATTTCCAGATCATTCATTTGCTCTTGAGTCTCACTGACCTGAGTTCAAATTCTAACTCTAACACGCAATGTTTTTGTGACTATGGTGAGTTGATTGACTTTCTTGAATTTAAGCTGGAAAATAAAAACAATGATTTCTATTTACTGTTTTTGTGAGGATTACATAAGTCACTGTTGAAGCATGAACCACATTGCCTAGACTTTATGTCATATCCAAAGTATATTTGCTATTATAATATAATTATACCAATCTTTGTTTAGTCTATTGTCCATCTAGAACACTCTCTTTACCTTTCTAAGTCCTTTTTTATGCTTTAAACTTGGTTCTAGTTTTTCCAAATCCCTGAAGTGCTTGCAAGCTATTCTAACATTCCATTGACTATCAATTTTCTGAATTCTTGGATTTCTGGATTTCTATATCCTTGCATACATTTATTCACCATATATTTATTGAGCACCTACGATATAGTAATCACAAAAGGAAATAATTACAAAACATTTCTTTGCCCTAATCGCAGGTACCAAATAACACATAATTTCATATTTCATTTGAAAATGAGTATTCATTTCACTTTCCAGGTTACAAATTGCTTTGATACACATAATTTCATTTCACGTTCACAAAAGCCTTATATAGAGGCAGGACGAGCATTAGCTGCCTAATTTCTGTTTCCTAGATGAGTGTAAGCTTACTGGCGATGCTCCTGATCCCCTTGTCACTTGGTAGGCAACTTCATCACAGAATTTATCAGATTTTATTTATTTTGTAATGTGTTTGTCTTCCTCCCTTGTATGGTGGCTTCTGAGTTAGGGACCATAGGTTACTTATCTCTGTATCTCTAGAATCCAGGTAAATGCCTGACAAAGTATAGGTAATTAATAAATATTAATTTATTTAATGCATAAACTAGGGTCAGAGAATTTGAGGGGTTTGCAAAAATCCACATTAATGTTTCTGTGACTGATTTTATAAAGCAGATTAAAAATTTTTCAGACGGGCAATGTGTTAAGAGCATAGAACATATTTATAAAACACCTATAAATGAATAAACATAGATAAGAACCAAATAAATTTATTGAGTGTCTACTATATATATGAAACATTAATATTTACAGCGGCTTTAGGAGGTCGGTATTACATTTGTTTATAGATGGGAAAACTAAAGTTCACAGAGGTAAATTCATGTAAGGTTACACAGCATGTGTAACTCAAGTGGGTCTAAATTCAGTGCCTATTCATGGCACTAAATGCATGGATGCTCTATTTTTTGGACTGCCTTGACTTTTAGTTGAGAGAATGGGCCCAACTATGATTGCTTTTCAAATTCAGATGCTTGGCCTCCTAATCCTCAAACTACAATTTTCACTCCTGTGGCTTTGTAAATAATGGGTTTTTTTGTTTGTTTTTTGTTTTTGTTTTTCACAAAATGACTCTGATTAGAAAGGAATTGATCATTTCCTAAGACTGTTTTGTAAGAAATGCCCAAAGTCACTCTACATCCCCTGATGGTGCTTATTTCTCTGTGTTTTTGATAAAATATAATTGTCTTAAGTCTCTCAGGATTGCTTAGATGGAATGTTCAAAAGGAAAGCTGTCTTATTACTGACCCTGCATCCTTTAGTTAATAAGTTTTTTTTTTTTCTAATTTTACTTCAAAGATGAAAGTTTCTTAATTAACCATCAGAGGTTCTCTGAAACTAAGTATATTAAAATCATATTATGCCTTCCTGAGGCTCTCCTTAGATTTTTTATTAAGCAAAGCTATTGGAAGTAAAGATATGTGGATAATCGTTTCTATATATAATAAAGATATACTTATGAGTTTTCTATTCTATCAACATGAGTGACGCACTGAAAAAGTCAATTATTTTGTAATATTTAAGAATGCTAATAAAAAAAGAATGTATTTAGCTAAATCTTGTTTGCTCTGCAAATGAGAAACAAGAATATCAGAATATAAGAAAAACAGGTTAATTCCAAATATAATTTAGTGAATGTGTCAAAGCAACTCAATTGGTTTCAATAGTTATTTATTGATCGCCTGCCATGTGCCCATCTACCTCGGCTCTGAAAGGTAGAAAAATGAAGCCCCTGCTCTCATGTGCAAAGCAGTGATGTGCTGGGAAACTGGGTCTATCGGGGGATAAAAGCCCTGGTTTGCCAACTTCCATTGTGTAAATATTTCCACCATAGCCAGTGTTCAAGGTCCCAATAAAAAGCTCTCAATTTAAAAAGTGGCTTAGAAATTCTTCAGTATTTAACAACTGGCTCTCATGAGCTTTATAGTCTGGAAGTGTGGGGGAACGTAAAGGAAAATGACCATGAATCTGGCCTAGACTAGAGCTAGAATAGGATTTAGAATAGACAGAATTTAAGCTATGCCTTAACATTAAGCAAGACAGAAGGTCAGAAAGCAGCGAAGAAAAATGCTCCATGCAGAGGGACTGTCCTATGCAAATCTAAGAAGGCAGAGAATGTCTGTTGTGCTGGAGCATGGAGTGATCTGCATTGCTGAGGTTAGGGCTCTGGAAGCTGAGTGTTACACTGGGGCCAGATTGTGAACTGTGACTGCCACACTAAGGTTATAATTCCTTTCTACAGAAAATTGGAGTTTCTGGAAGGGCTCACAAAACCTATTTGAAGGAAAACTACTAAAATAGCTGAAGCGCAGATGGATTCTACCAAATGGCCAGGCACTCTAAATAACAAACACTGTTATTTTCAAAATGACTGATTTCTTGGCTAAATTTTATTGTTTTTCAAAAAATTTGGTTTCTTTAGAAGCATGGCCATAACAGAGAGGAGAAAGTAAAGGAAAAAAGATGGAAGTAAGAAATTGAAATATGGCTGTTACAAAAATCTAAGAGTATTAAAAAAAGAGTAATGGGTACTAATATAGAAAATATAGAAGATATAGGCATGAAAAAAAGAAAATAAGAATCATTTGTCATCCTATCACCCATATGTAGCAGTTTTTATCATTTTTATATCTGTCTTTCTAGTATTATATGCATGTATTTATTATACACATATTTCTAAAATTGGAAATAAGTTTATATTATGTATATTTTATTAAAATGACTCATGAACAATGCCCCAGGTTGGGAAGCATTATTCTGTACCCTCATTCCTAATGATTGCATAGTATTCCATTGCATGAAGGTAACTTAATTTGTTTATCAAATCCATTATTTATGGACACTAAGGTTGTCTGCAATTTTTTACTATCCCAAATGTGCACTAATATAATCTCCTTTTTATTTTTAGGCTACATTGGGATAGAACAATAAAATGGATGTAAATATAAATTTTTTATTTTTATGTTTGAAAAGTAAATTTTAGGAAAATTAGAAAATAAAACATCTTTGTAGTAAGTTCACTAATCACTTCTTAGCACCTCCCTACTCTGATAGTATTTTAGTTGAGAAGTCTATATTTCACATGAGACCAAATTCTTACATGCTTCAGGATGTATATAATATTTCTGCGATGCCAACTAAACACTGTGTTCTGCTGCTTACCTCTTCCTTCACATCTTACCTACAGCACGAGATTTTGTGTGACAAATATCAGGATGGCCAAATATCCTCCGCTGAAAATTAAACAGCACACTTGAATTAGCCACTGGTCTCACCAGCATGAGGGGTTTATCTTACAGCAATATGTTTAGCATACTGCTTCACTGACAGAAGAAGTAGCTATTTATTTCAGTAATAGCCAGTGGTTTCTTCAGGGGCATTGTGGGAAACAGAATTCACACATATTCTTACTGAGGGCTTATTATGTGACAAATATGAGTCTTGGGACACTGATGATTCAATCTGGGATTGAGCTGTGAGTAGCCTTAAACTTCAGCCTTAGGTATCTGGATTTTATTCTATAGCTTACATTAGTTATGAAAGGTCTTCAAAAGAAAAAAACAGTATATGCATCTAAGCACAAAAGAGAAAAATTATCTCTTATAAATTACTACTGCTTGAGTATTTTGGGAGAATGCTTTCCTCCAAGTGATACATGCTTCTTTTCTCCAAGTGATATGTTGCATTGCTGAAGCAACGCAACAAATTTGGGAAATATATACCTGCTATATCCCAGAAACCCTATTAAAAACAGAAGAGAAACAATAAAATCACTGCCTTCCCTAAAAGAAACGCACAGTGTATTTGGGAGTAAAGTACATGAACAAGTCACAAAGCAATGTAGTAAGTGCCATCATAGAAACACACGTAAAACAAAGAGACATGAGGGAGCAGAACTAGCTGATGGGAGAGGTGGCAGGGAGTGGTCAAGCAGTGCTTCATGCAGTGGCGATGCTAGAAGTAGGCTTTCAGATATGAATGAAAACTATTTAGGACATGGAAGGGCATTCAGAGACAGAAATAATATGTGCAAAGGCAGAAAGACGAAATACACACACACACACACACACACACACACACACATTTATCAGGAAAGGTGTTATATGCCATCCAAAGAGTGATTTTAGATATAGATTTGAATGATATACATGGTCAGATCTGAGCTGTTGACAAAACAACTCAGACAGCCCTGTAAATAATAGGTTATAAGAAGACAAGACTAAAAATTAGAAAACTACAAATCTATGTGGTGAGAACATGGTAGCCTGGATAACAGTAATAGCAATGGGAGTAAAGCACATGAGATGAGAGGTATTTAGGAAATAAAAATGGAGAGAATTTGGTGACTAAGTAGATATCGTTCCCTGACTTCTGGCTTGGCTGGTGGATGATGGAAATAATAAAGAGATTGAAAACAGCAGAAGCAAGTTTTATGAGTTCACTTGGACAAAATGCTTTTGAGATACTATGAGATCTCTGAGTGAGAATGTCCAGGTAGCAATGGCTTATATTGCTAGATCTTGATGAGGATTAGTGAGATACTGTGAGTTATGAGACAATAAAAGGTTAACATTTTTAATGTTCCAATTTTTTTTTATCAAGATCACAGCTTGTGTCTTCTACCAGGTACAAACCAGAAGCTAAAAGACTTTACATCTTCCCAGTTGGAATCTATGACTTTTCCTATCTGCAGCAGAGATGCATAGAGTATCTGGAGTAACTACTGAGAACGCAATGTATGACATCCCCTAATTAAAGGTCACGCTACCAAGTTAAGGATCTCTGGAAGCAGGCAAGAGGTAAAGCACATTTATCCACAAACTGATACCAACACTGATTCTAGTAGTGATTCTGATCGAAGTGGTTGCATTTGTTTTGATTGGCTTTCATTTTCCTCTGGAAAACTGTGTTTTGCAGGAAAACATAAGCAGTTGTCTTTTTAGCTTATATGTTCAGAAGAAATAGATTTGCATGGTAAACTCATTCATTTATTCGACCAACTTTTATAGAGTGCTTATTTTTAAGGTTCACCTTTTTTAATTTGGGAAATCAGAGATGAATAAGATTTAGTGCTAAATAAAACATAGCCCTGCTTCTCCAGGAACACAGAGTAGTTGTTTCTCTTCATCATTATTGTTGTAGTTATTATTATTGTCATTTATTAATAAAAATAAAGGTTATAATTTACATGTGCTTTTAATGAATAAAACTTTGTCTTCATCATCCCCAAATAAGGAACATATCCTGCTAGGCTAAATTATCATCTCTTTGATTCCCTTCAACCAGGAAGAAATGTAATATAATGCAAGGGTTCCTCCTGACCAAACCTAAGATCATATGTGGGGGACTTGTTTTATGCAGATTCCTAGATTCAAGCTCTGTAAATTCTGATTTATTAAGTCTGAGATATAAAATTGGCAATTTTTAAAAAATCTTTACAAGCACTTCTAGGAAATTCTGAAGAACATGCTTTGTTAGGTGCACTTTAAAACACCCTTGCATGTTGAACACAATAGTGGGTATGAAGTCTAGCTGACAAGAACGTCAATTCCAACTTTATTAGTGACAAGCAGTGTGACCGTGGGTAGATTTTATAAAAACTATTTGAGCCTCCGATTATTCTCTCAGAAAAATGACTCTATGGGGCATTTTTGTAGGAATAATGAAAATTTGTATGTAAAACAGTTACTATTTAATTGACATTTAATTTTAGATTTCCTTTTTCCTTTTCTTTTTTATACCCCAATTAGCACTCTGTTTTATGCTTCTAACCTAACATTTACTTATTTTTTTATTAGAATTCCTTGTATATTCATTTTCTCTCTCATTTTATTGTGTACTCTTTGAGTACAAGGATTTGCCCTCCTTTTATTACTGTGTTCTCAAAAGTTGTAGACATCAGGCATCCACTAAAGTCTTTTCTGAGAAAATTATTATTACACCCTGGTACTTACTTTATGATCTTTTACTGAAATGATCCTTAGGTTGTTTGCAAGATTCACACTTCCTAAAACTCACTAATTCTTCTTTGTCTTTTTATAGCACAACATATTTGGCAAGAAATAGGATTACACATTTTTTAAATTTCCCAGTCAGGAGGAAATGCTTGATTTAAATCAAGGGATGATAGAATCAAATGCTTGTTTTGACAGTTTATACATACTCATGCATTTGTGGGCCAAAGAATGATTTGGTGACTTAGGTTTTAGCTTGTAAGCTGGCAAATTCATTTACTATATCTAATTATATTTATTACTTAGGGAATACCTACTGAGCTCACACTGTGTTCCAGACACTGAGTTGGATGGTGGGGATATACGATTAACAAAATAGTCCTTATGTTCAAGGAGCCCATGAATTAGTAATGATGGAAAACCAATATATAGATAATTTCAGCATGATATGGTAATACTTATCTAGAGAAAAGTACAGGATATTCTGGGACTCCTGACCTACTGCAAATGGGAGAAGAAAAGCTTCCTGAAGGTGTCTACATCCAAAGTAAAAGCTTAAGAAGAGTGACATGGCAAAGAAAAGAAATATGCTCCAGGGAGAAGCAACACGCATGCAAAAACTAGTAGATGATGTGTTCTTCATGCTCATCAATCTGGCTGTGAGAGAAGAGGCTAGAGCAATAAACGTGGAATCTGGTATGAAGAGATTTCTTTTGCTCAGGTTAAGGTATTAGCTTTGTCATGAATGTAAAGAGTTCTAAATACAGATGTGGCATCATTATAATTATAATTCTAAGTTCATACTTTCTGTCCACTGTAAATTTGCCTTTAACTGAGGTTTTTTAAAAAAACAATCTTTGTATTTAAATATTTTCCTAAGAAATTTGAACTTAACTTTCATAATCATTTGTGAGTTGAAATCTAATAAAAGCCAGTGACACTCAATAATTGAACATAATAAAAGTGTTACCTCAAAATAGAGAGCTCTTATTGATTTTTAAGTAGCATATTGTCTTTAAAATCACATTAGAAAATTCTAGTATAAAACGGCTTCTAGCTGGTATTACCTCACACAGCCTTTCCTAATCATTTAATTCTATTGGTCAGCATAAGCTAGATTATGCTGAGTAATAAACAACCCTCGACTCTCAGTGGCTTTAAAAAAAAAAAAGTATCTAATCTATAAGTCCTTCGTGGGTGACTGTCAGTGGAGTGGGCCATACTACCACCTAAATCCAAGAGTGATCAACATCCTGGAAAAGATTTTACTACCTAGAAGGCCAATGGTAGTTCATTGTAGAGGAAACAAAATGGGTAGCTTTTGTAATCTCAGTTTCATGAAACTCGAAGCCCCAAGAGCCTAAAGTTATCTGAGGTCTCATCATCATCCCCACACTATCTTTCCCTTGGCACACAGCTCCAGGGGCTGTAGCAAAATGAAACCCATTAACTGCCCATCTATCTCAACAAATCTTCTATTTTGGAGTGTCTAGAATATTTTTCCCTACTGCACCCCCAATTTCTCCATTTGTGTGTAAACAGAAGCTTCAATCACTATAAAAGAACAGGGCGAAGAATACTATGATGAGTGAGGTACAAATCTTCATTTCTTTTGGCTCTGGCCATTTTCTGACAAAACTAAATAGTAGTAGCTTTCACTGGACTCTCATCTCTTTTGTCATGGCCAATAGAGTATAGTCCTGGAATTTATAATATAAAGACAAAGCTATGGCCTTGTGATTTCTGTCTATTCACATAGGAACCATTTTTTCTAGTCAGTAAAACTGAAGAGGACCTTGAAATAGAGTAATGGAAAGGTTATGAGAACATATAGATATGGATCTAAACTCTGGCCCTGCCACTTATTGGCTGTGTGGACTTGACAAAGTTAACCTCTAGTATCTCAGTTTCCTCATATGTCAAATAAAATAATAATAAACTCACACCATGAGATTGTTGTGATAAGATAATTTAAAATGTAAAATACATAGAAAATGCTTAGCTAAGATTATCAGAGGTATCATTACACTTCACAAGTAGCCAGAGAGTATATTTTCTGAGTTATGGTCTATTCATATGGGAACTTTGGGTAAAAAATAGAATTCTTCCTGGGAAACCACACTTCTTGGTCTTCCAGGGAAGCCACATGTGCTATCACTGACGACCCTATGTAAAGATTTGAGTGTTTGTTGACCCTTGAACTTCATTCCAGTAAAAGCCATTTCCAGCTCCTGCTACAAAGGTCATCAGCTCAATGACATGAAACCAAACATGGTAAAATAACAAAAAAAGTATAACGTAATTTTTCATTTTCTAAGGCCCAAAGATTCAGGGAACTTATTGTCAGTGAACATACACCATTCACAGTATACTATTTTAGGTTTTTTGCCTGTTAGACTGTAAATTCCAGAAATGTAAATATCATATCTACCTTATACAGTCTGGACTTAGAAGCCAGTTTGGCATATAATAGGTGCTCAATAAGTATTTGAATAAATGTTTTATTGAATCTTCCAGCCCCATGCTGGGTACATGGCTAACCTGAAATCTGTGGTAACATTACATTCTTTGAACTTCGGACTCCTTATCTGCAAAACAAAGAGGTGAGTCTCGAGGCGTGCAAATTCAAATGCTCTGAGAGGCCTAGTAATGTTAAAATGTTAAAATAAATGTGTAAAATCACCTGATATAATGCAAGAAGGAGTGGTGCAGACTGTGACTAATTAAAGAAGTGCCCCGAAGGATTTATATATACAACTATTTTTTTGAACACTAAGTATACCAAAGAAAACCCATTCCCTTGGTGAATGAACTTATCCATCAGGCTGCTTGTTTGTAACCCCTTATAGTAACAATTCAAGTCCTTTTCTGCACTAACATTCTGTGGTTGTATGAGCCAAGGTGCTATTGGAGTATTGCTGCCTGTCCACAGCTTGGCTGCTGACGGCCTTGTTAATTCCTAATTTTTTGAATTAGATGCTTATAAAGATTTGCGTGTAATTCCAGATGACTTTGTTGCCTCATTTATCAAGGATGCCTGTCTCACCAGTAACTGGTTTTGAATTCTAGATAATACTATTTACTTCCCATCCTGAACATTAGGTCGAATGGCTAAATTGTTACTTATTCACTTACATCCTAGACAGAAGGTATTGCTAGATCCAGACATGAATTATCCCTGGTGGGGTCTCTTTGACACATGGCTCCAGGAACTCATCATTTAGATGTCAATCATTCCCTCTTCCTGGCTTCGATGTCTCACAGGTTTTCTGACAACAATTAGGGGGACTAAAATTACTCATAATCACAATCACACCTGCCTTCCTTATTGGCTCACAGGCAATTTATTTTTCTCAGCGTTTCTGTCACACAGAAGACCCTGGGTGTTACTTCTGCAAACTTCAATTACAGACATTCAATCTGACAGCTTCCTTGAAGTCATTATTCTGCCCCCTATTTTCTGATATTGATCCCAAATGTTTGAGTAAAAGTGTAAAAAGAAAATGTAGCCAGCCATCCAGATGTTTAGAAAAATCCTGATGTGTACTGTATACAGACATATCTCTGGGCGAGAGTTATGACTGTAAGCTTTGAGGTTATATTGAATCAGAATTAAAATTTTCTACAGCCTGCCTCCCTGGGTATATCCAAAATTCATTAACGCATCCGCTAACAGAAAGGTCCATATGTGTCACCCTTCAGCCACTCGGCAGGCATGGCAGAAAGTTTTAAATTTCAGGATCCTTTCTTCTTCTCCAACCATTTTCTGGAACAGGACTGGAATAGCTTTGACATTTATTTTCCCTATGATATGACTCATGTTGCCAGTTCTCTTAGAAGGCAAAAACAGCTACTGTCAGTTTTATTTGAAAGGACAATTTTCTTTCTGTTATAACAATAACAACAACTACCACCACCAATTCCTGAATATCCAGAATGCATTAGACACTTAGCCAGTGGCTATAGATATCTTATGATATTTAAGCTTAAAGAAATTTAGATGTTGCGTTTTGGTTCCTATTTTGTAGATTTAAAAAAACGCTAACTGGCATCAAAGCTCATTTTCCTAAATGACACATAAGGGGTACATATGGAATTTAAATGCACTTCTATCTAATTCCAAATAAAAATATTAAGAACAGTAGCTGTATGTGTAATTTTGCTATAGTTCAGGCCTACAGCACATATTATCCCACTTAATCCTTGCAACGACTTATGAGTTACAAACGGTTCTTCCCACTTTGTCAATAAGCTATTATTTATTCGTTTTATTTTAGTTTCTTCTAAGTCTGTGTCACTGTTTTTCTCAATTTTTATACTTACTTATTAATTTCCCTCAATTAAACATTGGTTTTGTTAATGTCTCAATACAATTTTTAATTTAATGGAGTACTTGATGCATGTAACACATTGTTTCGGTTTGTACAATTTGTTTAAAGAGATTAAACCTCTTGATGTTATTTATTTATTCTTCAAATCTTTCCCTATTTAGCATTCCCATAAAACTGTACTTTTTGTATGAGAGTGTCTCTTCTTTGAAGCTTGCACTTCCCATATTGCAACAACAAAAAAAAGTGTGATAGAAAGAGCAGGCCACTGGGAAACTGAATGCCAGTTCATATCTTGATTAGCTGTATAATCTCAGAAAATTAACCTAGATTTTCTGAATTTTAGTTTACTCACTTATAACATGGGCATGTGGTACATTTACACACACACACACACACACATACACACACACATACACGATGAGTATAGGATTCAATTATAGAGTGAAAATCCCTGTCGTGTAGCAGTTGTTCAGCAGATTCTGCTTCTTATCCTAGATGACATCCCTGTATGTTCAGTCTGGGTCCAGAGGACATATATTCCATTGTTGAAATGTCTCTTGTGGCTCTGTCTCCATCCAAACATGAACGGTTTGGTAGCGTCTGACATAGTATCTAGAACTCAATCCATGTTAGTTCCTCCTTTATTTCCTCTCTTTTATTTAATTTTTGCAACCTGTACATATTTGAGACATAGTAAGTGTTCCAAAAAACTTGACTAAATAAATAAAATAAATAAAGCTGGGAGCTCCGTCCTATGTGTATTTAATCCTTAACAATAATTCTGTGTGATAAGAGCTATTACCTCCATTTTAATAATAGAAAACTGAGGCCAATGGTTAATAAAAATCTCCAGGCTACACAGCTAATGATTTCCAGAGATGTGGTTTTAGCCCTAGTTTTCTTGTTATTCAAAATCCCCTGATCTTCCTAAATACCCCTCTCTTCACTATAAGCATATCCCAACTGATTCTGTACTTAAATTTTTGATATATTTTCATAATGTTTTATATTAAATTAAATTTTTTTTAAATATTGCATTAAATATTATTTATCTTTATTACTGAATTTCTTGACACCCCTTAAATTTAGCATCTGGTGAGTTAGATGCTCACCTTACCATAGTCCTGATCCTTTATACCATTTCTCATGTAAACTGTCAACTATCATGTCTTCGTGTACTATTTCATTCATTTATGCATTCATTCATTCATAAACTGCATATAAACACATGTTTTATATAGTCTGGGCTATTGGTCTTCTTGGAACCTGGTTATAAAAAAGTCTTCACTGTTATGGAGTCTGAGGCAGGTTCAGGAGCCCACACTTGAATATTAATGACTGGGAAATGAATGATTTTATGATTCCTGACCTTTCCGCTTTAATCCATTAGGAAGTATAGATTGGTTAGTAGTTAGCACAACTGGGCACAAGCTGTCTAAGTGGAAAATTGATCATGGTTAAGTGCACGTACAGTGGTTCCACCCGTTAATGCTTCCTATTTTAGCATTTTGAACTTTAGCTCACAGATTCCTTAAGTTCATGCCCCGTGTGCCAAGCAGAAGGTGCAGGAGACTTGGCATGAACTGAATCTTGTCATTTTTTTACACGTTAATTAAAAGGATAAATTAAAGAAATGGCATAAAAATCAGCGGATAAGCACTAGGCTCAGGGAAGTAGCCCCAAGTGTCTCCTTACTCCAGGACAACTGGCCTCCTCATTGAGAAAGTTTTTCGAGTACTTGCAAATATTAATGTAGGACCCATTTTCTTTGGCTGCATAGGAAATCCCAGGCTCAATTACCTCTACTTTACTCTTGCGGGCATCTCCGGCAGAGGGAATGCACTGTGGTCTTGTGGCAAGGGCTTGGGAGACCGAAATTCTTGAACCAATTCTGCCTGATTCACTGTCTTTGTCTGGGCTTCCACTTCTCCATTTGAAAAGTTAGAGGGTTAGAATGCATGATCTTTAAGGACCGACTCTAGAATTCTATGATCCCCTTGAGTTCCCACTCTAGCTCATCTATCCTTCCATGTCTGCTTTGGCACTAGATAAGAGTAACAGATTGGTTTCATTTCAAGTACTGAATCCAATTAATTGTTAGTGTCTAATTGGAGCTCTGTGTCGAGGGATTTCTGAAGCTGCCCCTAAACCCAGAAGGACCAGTTCCACAACGTACCCATGAAATGGAATGGGATCGAGGATGGGGTCACAGTGGCTCCCTGAATGCACTGTAATTGCCTTCCTTGCACTAGATTGCAAGGGAGCTCACTGAGGTAGGAATTCTGTTCCTTAATTTTTATACTCCTGGCATCCAGCTTAAGGCTGTGAAAATAACAGATGTTCAATAAGTTGAAGGAATCTGAAAGGTTAAAAAAATACTACTCATGTAGCTCTAACACTGTAAGTATCTAGAGAATAGGGAGTCTTTATTTTAATGTCTGCATTTCCTTATAGCAGGCAGAACACTTAGCCTGCTATAGTTTTCAATAACAGTAGGGTGAATGTTTGGGTGAAAAAATGAATTCTACAGCAAAAAGAACATAAAAAAAGGGGTAATAACTTGGTTTCTGAAGTCAAAGTGCTTGTGTTTAAATCCAAGGCCTACTGTTTGTTAAGTGCTATCTTTGGGCAGGTTCCTTCACTTTACTAAACCACAATTTCCTTATCTATAAGATGGGAATAATAACAGCACCTAAATCGCTGGTGTTATAAGTACTGAATAAGGTGGGTGTTCATAGTAGAGTGCCTGGTATATATCAAGTACTCAATGTATATTAGTTATTACTATAATTATTAGTTACTGCTTGACTATGAAAATTTATTACATACTATGTAGGAGCCAAAAATATTTCATGTCGTCATAGTACTTATAAGAAAATCAAAGCTATTTTGAGGAGGAAAATATATATATATATATATATATATATATATATATATATATATATATATATATAATCTCCTCATTCTTATGGGAGGGAGTGGAATGTTGGAGAGGGAAGGTGAAGAAGGTGAGGGAACAAAAATAAATGACAGTCAACAACCCAGAGACTCATAAGTATCTCCAGATGATCTTCTGATGCCCTTCGCCCCCTAATCCTTACAGATCTGTGCACATTCCTTCTTTGCAGCCAAGTTCAAGGTGAGAGGCACTAAATGACTTCATTACTTAGTTCTGGATCAAGGGTGGACTGTATTCTCAATGTTACATATGTTCTTATTTAAATGATTGTTTTGTTAAATTATTTGTGCCCATGAATTTTTAAAAGACCATAATCCAGGCAAAAGCAAATCACCAGAGATGTTATATTATGGTCTGGTAGGACATTGGAGACATTTCTATTGTATAATCACTATCTATGTACACTAAGTGGCATGTATGACATATACATAGGTTATTTGAAGGAAGCTACACACATATACATACACACACAAACGTTTAAACATCATGGCTAACATTGGAAGGAAAGGAAGATATCATAGCTTGGGTCATAAAGTTGGTTAGCTGGTTAAGCTATTGTACATCAAAATGGGTAGCAAAAAATCTGAAAATCTGAAATATAGTAGCGATCAGTATGTTATTCATCTCTTTTTACCCTGTATCTTATAACCATTATCGACACTGATAATACTCTTGTTTCTTAAACTCGATTAAAAAAATCCTTTTCACAACATTCCTTACAACCATCTTGCTCACATCCTTCAGCTGCTAAGTATAAATTAAATTTCCTCCTTACTTACTAACAAGCAACCAACATTCAACACATATCCATAGAATTTCTTCTCAATTCAGGCACTTGGTAGACCCTGTGAAGAACGCAAAATGAACCAGCATTGGTCCTATTTCTAAGGACTTTAGTGTCTAATTAGTCTAGTGTGGAAAGAAGAGTTCACATCAACTTGGATCATTATAAAACAGGATAAAAAGTAATCCAGGATCTAGAGATTTAGACAGAAAAATATGAGTGAGAAGAAAAGGAAAATGGAAGAAGAATAAAAAAGAAAACTAAAATATATTTAGTAGCCGTTATATACCAGGTACTGTTCTAGCCACTTAACCATGTTTATGTCTGTGTCTATACCTACTCCTCTATATCTATATCCATCATATCCATCATCTATATCTACATTATAAAGTACATACACATTAGCAAGTTATTATTGTCTCTATTTTGCACACAAGGAAACTGAGGGACAGAGGAATTAAGCAGTACATTTAAAATGTATCCTTAGAAAAGGGGGAAAAATGACAGAAAAATCATCTCTATGACTCATCTCTCTTTTGCTTCCCTGTCCTCTATATCCTTCTCCAGAATAATAACTTCTATTTATTAAGTGTCAGGTCTGACCAGATCTCTTTATACATATCATACTTAATGACAACAAGGTCACAGCGAAGGAGCTGTGATTGTCCTTCCTCATTTCATAAATGAGAAAATGGAGGCTCAAGAAACTTATATAGGAGGGATTTCAAAATAGGACTCCTAATTGAGACATTCTCTGTTACATCGTGCTCCTTTTTATAATCTGAAAATAAATATATATGTACCTATGCATTTATGCGTATAGTATCTATCATGTATCAAGCTCTCATTATATGTTGAATTTTAAGCTAAGATCTTTCCATGTATGATAAAATTTTATCCACTTGAAAACCCCATGTCCAAAGTGCTGTCATTCTTCCCATTGTATAGATGAGAAAACAGGTTCAAAGAAGTTCAAAGAAATTTACTGAAGGCCACATAAGAGGTAAATAGCTGAGCAGGAATATATATGTTGGCAGTCTGACTTCAGAGCCTTCACTCTTAGTAGTTGAGAGGAAAGGGCTAGAAACAAGAAATGGGCTCATTGCTGAGGTGTATTCTACTTTGACTACAGAGTCAGAGAATTAAAAACTTCAAGAGAAAACTTAGCTTGATTCTATCATTAATCCCTTTAAGCCCTAGATATAACTGTAGTGTATAGGTTTCAATTTATAGTTAAATAGCTTGAGTGCCTACTTTGAATTCTCTTACCTAATTTCTAAGGTCCACATTAGCATGAAGCTAGAAAAATGTTCCAGTTTCCCACCAGTCTTGTCAGCCTAGCCTGACACATTAAGCCCACATTTCCGAGACTGACAGGCAATGCCATTCTGTTTGTTTTGTGTAAGGCACTGTCACTTTCTCTGCTTAGAGAGGCCTGCTCAATGTATTGACAGCCCCAATCACCCCCGATCCACTCTAGCATGAACAAGGCCAGAGTATTCAGGCACAATTCTCTGCCTAGAGATAAAGACAGGACCTCACGTGGTGAGATCTGTGGGGGCGAGGAGTAAAAGAACTAGGGGTACTTGATCCCTCTGCCTAGAAAGAGTAAGAATGAGATTTGGAGAGAGGCAGACTGGATTGGGATCAGACTTCTGTTCCATATATTAATAATTAGATAAGCTTAAACAAGTTACTTAAATTTTTTGAGTTTTCATTTCCTGAACTATAAAATTGTGATAATATTGAACATTACTATAGTGCTTAAAGAGACAATCAATGTATGGAAAGTACCTAGTATATTTCTTGGCACAGAGTATGTAGTAATATGTGATAGATATAACAATTATCATCTCCAGCATCACTATCGTCTTCACCATCATCATCAGTATTAGTAACACATCAGTATAAGTCACAATTCTTACATGCCCCTTCAGAATACCAGGACCCACCACTATTGGAATAATAAGGACACAGACTTGTTGTAGGTTGCAGAAAAGATCCTCTTTCTCAAGTTCAAATATTTGCTCATCCTGGAGGCAAAGGAGAGCTTGCTTTAGAGATTAACATGAAATCCAATTTTAAGTTTCCCATGTTGGAACTGGGAATTCTAAATAATAACCTGGGGATTTGAATACCAACATTCCGTAGAGAGGAAGTAGCCAAATGGCATTCTCTATTGCTTTCAGTAAATCTAATTAGTTGAAAGCTCAACTTACAAAGAATTATGGGAGGGACTTGTGGAAAGAACACTGACTAGGAATAAAGAGAGCTATAATCTAATAAAAATAACACTCATAATTAACATTTGCTCTACTCTATGCAGTTTAAAGCACATTTCATAGCATTTGATCCTCACAAGAGCCCTATGAGCACTTATTATTTTCCCAGAATCCAATCTATGTCCTGCTGACTATTCTTCAACTATAGCTGGGCTCCAACCCTTCCTTTCTATAACCATAAATACGTGCTAGATGGAGTCCCATCACCTCTTACCTGATGTATTTTAATAGCCTCCTCACTGGTCTTCTTTCCTTAGTTTCACACTCTCTATTTCATTTCCTACCCTTATGACAGAAGCCTCTTTCTACAACCCAAATGTGACCATTTTTCACTCCGCTGATTTCAAAATCTATGCCTCCAAATTATCATGGCTTTCTTTCTTTTCCCCTCCCTTCCTCCTTCACTCCTTCCTCCACTTCCTCCCCTTCCTCCTTCCTCCCTTCCTCCTTCCTCCTTTCCTCCTTTCCTTCCTTCCTTCCTTCCTTCATTTCCTTCCTTCCTATTTCCTTCCTTCCTTCCATCTTTCTTCCTTCCTTCCTTCCTTCCTTCCCTTCCTTCCCTTCCTATTTCATCAGGTCCTTCCTTCCTTCCTTCCTTCCTTCCTTCCTTCCTTCCTTCCCTTCCTTCATATCTTTCCTTCCTTCCTTCCTTCCTTCCTTCCTTCCTTCATCCTTCCTTCATCCTTCCTTCCTTCCCTCCTTCCTTCCTTCCTTCCTTCCTTCCTTCCACTTCCTTCCTTCCCTTCCTTCCCTTCCTTCCTTCCTTCCTTCCTTCCTTCCTTCCATGTTTTCTGTTAGGCAATTCTGCCTCATAAGTCTCATGTTAAAACAGCAATGAGAAAAAACAAAAACAAAAACAAAAACAAAAAACAGCAATGAGCAAAACTGCTTCAGTTGAGGCAGAATTGGAAAACCCAAACAGCGTTTGTTTGTGCCTCCCCGCCACCCCCATTCTCTCTTTCATTTCCCACTCCCTAATCCAAGTAGTCAATGGAACACGACTTGAAATGTCACTGGCCTGTAGAATAAAGTTCAGAATCCTTATCTGAAAAAACAATCCACTCAGTGAGGAATTAGCCCAAATCATAAAGGCAGTCTGAGAGATGGACCGCCCATGGTACAGAGCTGAGCTGACATGTTTGGGTTGGGGAGAGGGCAGATCAAATGGAGAACAGCCAATATACCTACCTTCTAAACTGCTCTTTGATCAAATGGGACATTTTGCAGTTACCTGATTCAAATATGCATGGTTACACTTTAGAACCTTTGCAAGAGTTGTTATTTCAACTCAGCGCCACAAATACCATGTCCTTGGCATAATCTTATTTCCCTACCTTTCCTTTAGGCTATCTGTTTTACTTTGTAACATGCTTATTTATACCACTTTATGCTTAATTCTATGATGCCACATATCACTATTACTGACATTAAATCTTTATACCTGAATTTTATGAACAGGGAGCATGTCTTATTCATTTTTTTTGATTATCATTATAGTGGTTGGCACACAGTAGGTGCTCTATCAATATTTGTTGAATTAAAGATGAGGATTTATTTCACTAATAAACAAAAGTGAAGAACACATACAAACACTAGCGAATAGTGTGGCTGATACTATAATCTGTAGGAGATGATTATTTTATAAAAGAATTTGACTCGTAAGAACTGAATTAACAAGAGACTCTTCTCAAAACAAAGCTATTGCATCGTGAGAGGTAAGCCATTTCCTCACCAATAAAATACATTGACTAAATTTGGGTCTGCAAAACTAATTTTGGAACCTTTATGGAATAAGATTATGTGTATGAAGGGAGGGAGAGAATAAAGAAGAAGAAACATATGAGCAGGATACAGGGCTTTCTGGCAACTGTAAATTGTGTCCCCAGTTATTTGAGCTTTTGAACAAGAAAATCAATGCATAGCAGCTGAGGGCTGATATATGGGTGATCACCATAGAAACAGCATAGCTCCCAGGATAGATCAAGACTTGACTCTATCTTAAGAAAGAATATAGACGACCAAAGTGAAGGGACTCCCTTATCATGGGAAGCATGAAGGGAAAAAAAACAAAAAACAAAAACGAAAAAAACGACTGAGTGGTGCAGCAATCACCAAGGGAAGAGACACTGAATCCAGAATACATGAACGTTCCAGTTGCTAAATAGAGAAGCTTCATCAGACCTTATCTTAGCTCTAATAAAAATCCATATAACAATCTTCATTTCATTTTTATGTTTCTTTTTCTCTTTATTTAACACATATGAATAAAAATAGTCATTAAAATCATGTGCTTTGGAGTCAAGTAAACTAAGGTTCATGTTCCAATATTGTCCTTGATGAAAAATAGGACCTGAAGTGGAACTCATTCCATATTGCCTTAGAGCTTCTAGTTACTGTCCACTATGACTGCCTTCAAATTGCCTGACGGCTGGAGCCTGCTGTGCTCGCAGCACTCAGAAAGACAGAAAGGATGAAGGATGATGTTCCCTGAAACTCACACTCAGCAGACCTTAACCAATGACTTATGGAAGGTGGTATATGAATATCCTGGATCCCTTGCTTCTCTGATGGGATAGCTCTCAGGTATGTGTTCTACTGACTGCCTGAGTTTTCCCAGTGAGATTAAGTTAGTCACCCCCAGTGGTCCCTGGTTATATAATAAATCCTTTATTGACTGCTTTCTATTTTTTCTCTTACTTTCTCATGCCCCAGTGATGCTTCCTGGGATTATCTCCCAAATAAAGAGCTTGCACTTGAATCTCATTTTCAGGGTTTGTTTCTGGGGGACTTAAACTAAGAGAGTGACCATCTCTGTGAGCTTCATTTTCCTTTTCTGAAAATGCTCAACATGACACATAAATGCAAGTTGTAAAGTGTATAAGATAATAAATAAAAAAATTATTATACTTAGCACAGTGCCTGACACATTTGAATGCTGTAGAACATATTAGCTATAATTTGTACTGTAGTAATTAAGAGCTCAGTATGTGCTAGATATGCTAGATACCTTGTTAGGTGCTACGGAGAGAAAGGTAAACAAGATGTTACTTGTCTCTGCTCACACAGAACTTACGGTCTCATGGAATATATAAGTTAATGATTATGCTATCTGATAAGAGCTATATCATAAGCATATATAAAGCCACAAGATGAGAAGTATGTGGTACTGTGGAAGCACATACTAAAATTTAGCCTGGTATTGGGGTCTCAGAGAATACTTTGTGGGTGTCGACATTTAAGGATTGATAGAAGTTGACCAAAATGTGTGGAGGTTTGGAGAGATAGTATTGCAGATGGAGAACATCATATGTCAAAAAACATACATCTATATGAGACAAAGATGGAGGGAGGTAAAAAGAAGGCAGAGACAGAGAGACTGTCCATAATTGCCTTCAAGGAACAGGAGAAAGTTTCCTTTAATCTCATATGTATCAAAGGACCACTATTTCAGTTCCCAAAGTGTTTTTTGTTTGATTGCTGGTTGGTTGGTTGGTTTTGATACTGGGAAACCAGGCAGATGTTTGGTGAGCAAACATTGCCATTTAGTCACTGAAAGAAATATCTTTACTGTTTAAGTGAGTACACTGATAGGTATTCTGGTTTAATTTGAATTTGTGTCTTATGAGCTGGATTATAATCAGGCAATTCCCTTGAATTGCATCAAATCTGAGCCATCATCAAGATGGAATTTATGGAGCTGAAGGGCTGAGAATGCCACCCAAGGCTAATTCTCCTCACAGGGTAAGGCCAGTCATGGGTGTTCCTGGTGGACTTATTTCTTCTGGGGATAGCTTTTATACTGCCATTGTGACCTCATTCTATGTCAGCACCCAACATCCATCTCCCATCTCCCACCATTCTAGATTTTAGATCCTTCTGTCTTCTAATGCAGGAAATGTACATCCTCAGCTATTTTGTCAGCCAAGACCACTGTTGAAAGCCTTAGCAATCTTCCTTTCTCAAGCCCTGGGCCCTGGAGAAGTTATAAATCAGACAGCTGTGGTAGCAATGAATTAAATATTACATGGTGCAGCTCTTTGAACTCGTAGAAGGGAGAGTGCTCATTAAATGCATGTTATTACTTCTGGCTATAGACACTAGGGCATCTGAGACCCCTTACTTTTTAAATGTTTTTTTGTTTGTTTTTGTTTCTGTTTTTGTTTTTTATTTTAGGGTTACAGAAAAATGTATCTGCTTGCAGATATAATCCCGGTAGTCCGTCTTGCCTTTAATGTTGAGTAACTTCAAAAGCCAACAACCATTGGAACTGCCACCGCTCAGACATCATCAAGAAGACATATGTTTTATTCTTAATTGGGTGGTATGGATTATTTTTTCTTTTCAGTATTACTGGAAAGGGGTATGAGTGGATTTTCCAGAATGGTGCAATAAAAATAAAATCTGATTGATTAATTCAACAACTATGGCTAGGAAGCATATCGTGCAACAGTAGAAAGGAAATGCACAATGCCCTACAGATAGACGCTACATAACTCATGTTCATTTGAGGGAGAAAGACTCCTGAGCTAGATGCTGGCTTTTGGAGAATAGTTCACTATTGAAAATACAAGTCTTGTTTTCCTCATGAGCTTCTTCTAGTGAGTTATAACTTTGGGACAAAGGGTATAGATTGTAGATAATACTCATAAAGCTCTTTTGCAAATCACCCTCTATTTTTGTGATGATACTATTGGCAGAAGCACTTAGCACGTACTTGTCAGTGGAATTCATGGAAGTTCTGACCCAAGAGGACTACTGAAGGAGTAACTGGTTTATTCTACATGGTAGGGAATTTCAGTCAGGTATCACGGAACTCATGATATTGTATGAAAAATTTTTATATGCATAGTTTTTTGTAAAAATAATGATACTGGTTTCTTCATGATGATTATGAGTCCCTGAAAGGTTAAGAACCACGCAGTGGCATACTCATGGGCAGGTGGCACTGGAAAGTACATGATGTTTTTAATATGTATTTGTGAGCCTAAAGTGACCATTCGACCTGTAATGCCATTCTTCCCCTGGGGATATTATCTTAACTTTAATGGAATTTATGAAAGGTATTAAGTCTGATTTAAAGGGAGGTCTGCATGAACAAGGCAGAGGTGATGGGACTCCTACTAATCTTTCAGGGCTCATTTCAAATGTAATTTCTTCGAATGCAATTTCAGTATAACACTTTGCACATATGTAATATGCATATATTTCTTTTAAATGTCTGCCTTCTGGTTAGCGTTGGAGCTCCTGGGGGAAGAAACTCTGTCTTTTTCAAGATTACACTCCTGGACTATAATGTCAGGTAAACTCTGTAAATGTATATGGATTGAATAAGCAAGAAGGGCTCCCCATGTGCTGGGAACTACATCAGCAGGGATCCTAGGAGGTGAATGTGGAGTTCTTTGTTAACCATGCAGCTTTATATTGTGAGTGATAGCTACCCTGCTAGTTTAAGCCAAACTGGGAGATTTACTATTTATAAATGGTGGAGAAGGAAGGAATGGGCTGGCTCCAGGAATGATTAGATACTCAATCAGCATCAAGACCTCCTCATTATCTCTCTTCTCTTTCTCCATGGCTCAATGTGTTCCTGCTACACAGAGACTTTTTCCCTCTGCAGTTGTGAACAAAGCTAACTTCTTGCTCAGTATTTCACATTCATTACTTCCTCTAAATGGGCAACAACTTTTTCTGGACAAGCAAATCTGCTTTCTGAGGAAACAAAATCAGAGCAGTCAACTCATCTGAATAACATTGCATAGGTAGAAAGCAGTGAAATAAGGAATGAAATCTTTCAAAATGTGTCTGTGGACCCTGGAAAGCCTAAGATTCAGTATTACTTACATCCTTATTTAAATACCATGGCTCTACTGCCTGAGTAACAGTAAGCAAGTAAGCATACCTTTCTGAGCATTGGTCCTCCTAGCTGATAAAAATAGATGGCAGAATAATATCAACTCCTCAGAGTTGGTTGATATACACATATATATATGTGCATATCTAATAGATATATATAGATATACACATACACACATAAATACATATGCATATCTGTACACACAAATTATTTCACTTAATGTATATTATTAATACATTAATGTATACACAAATACATTTCACTTTATATATTAACATATATATTAATATATTAAATATATATAATATATGTATACATAGATATGTAGATACAGATATATAAAGTGAAATGATGTATTTGGAAGTCCCTAGCGTGTAGTAGATTGTCAGTAAACATTTACAAATTCAAGTATATGTCCCATTTGGTAAGTGTACAAAACACGATCATGAAATGAACTTTAAAGAAAACCCTTCCTACTAGTTTATTTTTATTTGACGACATTCATTTTTTAATTCTAACATTTCACCTACTTTTTTTGTACTTGATCATATTGTATTTGGCATGCTATTCCAAATACTAACACATCTTTAGAAAGATCTTTCTATTCTTTCATTCCAAAACATACTTTTGAATACCTACTGTAGTAGGTGCCAGAACCTGTAGTACATAACAGTAAATAACATAGATCAAGTCCCTGTCCATGTGGAGTTTACACTTTATAGAAGAGACATACTACTAACTATAACCTAAATAAGTGTATAATAAAATTTCAGGTTGAAAAGATATGGACTATGAAGGAAAAAGAAAGTAGCAAGGGTGTGGAGAATGAGGAGAAAGTAAAATTTTAGGTACTGGGACCATCAGAGTGACCTTCTCTAAGAAACTCCTATTTAAATTAAAAAAAAAAAAATCTTAAAGAGACTGAGTGATAATGTCAGAAGGATATTTATGGCAGAGGACACAACAAGCACAAAAGGTCTAGGGTAGGAGCTAGTTTGTCTTTCTCTAAGATCTACAAGAAAAGTAGTATAAGTGAGGAAGGTGACTCTGTTTATGTACATCTTAATCTACCTGGCTTTGTCCCCCATTTTCTGCCCTGGGCTCAACTTAAAACTAATGGCAGATCAAACTTTTAAAACTTTAATACCGTAAGTTTCCCAGAGGAGGGCTTCTTTACACACACACATGCATAGTTCTTTGTTCTTGTATCCTTCAGATAATCACTCTGCCTTTCCAAGCCTTGCCCTTCTTGACTGTGCTGAACCAGGCCCTTGGGACAGGTGATTAGCAACTTTATTCCTGGCATTCCTGTTCTTCAGCATTGTGAACATAATAATTATTATTTTTTGTATATTTATTATGCATGAAGGAACAGGCACAGCGATTTGCACTGTAAATAAAAATTTTAAAACAAAAGTTTTTAAATCAGGTCTCAAGAGGATGTTGTGGAAATAATAGGTTTCATCAAGTCCAGCTATTGGAGAATCAGATTAACTCATGAGGGGATTTTCTACACCTGCATATTCATATAGTAAAGGGACATCCTTGTGATGTTTATTGATACAGGCCACATTTGCTTTGGCCATGACATGATTTCATGGTTCTTCCACAGTATGGCAGGCACTGAACATCCAGTGTAACATAAACAATCATCTTCAAAATCAGTGAGATCAGTCTTTACCTATGCATAATACAGTTCTCACTCCTTGAAGAGAAAGTTTTGTTGCTTCATGTTTTGGTGATTTTCATATGAATAACAAAAGAAGTAACATCCTCAATTGGTTTTTGGGCAATGCTTCATAATAAATATGAGTGATGTAAACTGAAAAAATAATTAAGGATCACTAACAGTGCTTAGGATTGCTCTTGTCTTTCCTTCTATAGCATGCCTGTGTCTAAGAACTTTATCAATTTGATGACATATCCCTGAAGACTAGAGGTGAAAGGCTGGAAGCTACATCCATTAGACTGCTGGACACCTTGATACTCTTGTGCACCATTGCACACACAGTAGAGAGCATAATATTTGAGAGCCAGGAATAGGCAGTAGTTCTGAAGTCAACAAGGAAGAGAACTATATGTATGATGTTCCATTGCTATGCTTATTTTAAAAAGGCATTCTATTAGTGAAGTTCAGCTTGATTTTGTTCCTGACACTATGACTTCTGTAAATTATTTTACCAGCTAAGATCTCAGTTTTTCCATTTCTAAAAATAGACTAGACCAGATGATCTCTTATGTTCTTTCAGGCTGTGATATTCCAGGAATCTAGTTATTCTTAAAAGCATAATTTCAGAGATAGCACAGTCAAAGACAAATTGATGAACATTTGGGCCCAAATCTAATCTCTTTTATAATGAAGTCTCGAGTTAAAAAAAAAAAAAAAAAAAAAGACAATTAAAAGACCAAGTAAAAACCCTCATAAATTCTGCAATGCAAAGACATATGCATTCACAGCTGGGCAGGGTAAAAACACCTCCTCCCTTAACTTCTAATCTTCTCAATCTAATAAAAGATAATCAGGTTTGGAAAGTTACAGAAGAAATAGAAATCAGAATGGACCAATAACTGAAGAGGAAACATAGAAAGCTCTTTAAAAACTCTGCCCAAAAGACATTAGATCCTGAGAGATTTAAGGTTGATTTAATTCAAGCATTCAAGAAATACATAAATCCATCCCCTATAATATATTCTGGAAGGTAGAAGGTGGAGAAAATACTTAATTCATTCCACAAGGCATATTTGATCCGTTTCCCCAAAAGTAATAAGATACTATGCAAAAAAAATAAATAAATAAAACAAAACAATTTAAACTGTGAACATAGATTCAAAACTATAAATTAACTCCTTCAAAATAGAGTTTAATAATTTGATACTGCTGATTTAATAATCTAATAGGAATACACATAGTTTCAATATAAAAAAAATTGAATAATGCAAAGGAAGTTTATCAGTCGGATAATAATAAAAAGCAAAAGTAGATGATTATTTCAACATCTCCTAAATGCATTTAATAAAATTTAATAACATTTTCATTTTTCAAGTTGGAATAAAATAATTCTTCCTTAATATGATGAACATTCCTATTTTAAACCTTCAAACAAATGATTCTTTATTAGGGAGCACCAGATACAGATTTCTAAATGAGAAATAAAACATGTTTGTCCACTCTGCCCACTATTGTTTAACATTATTTAAATAGGTCTAGCTGGTGCAATAAGACTGACAAAGAAAATTAGTACACATGAAAAAGAATGAGAAAATATCATAGACCCATAGACCTTATTTGCAATTCTGAAATTCAAAATATTCTGAAAACTAAACATTTTGCATCACTCACTCGATGCAAAAACTGATTTGAGCTGCTATAAAGCCACTTAATGTGAATGTTTATACTGCTTCAGAAATATTAATATGTTTGATTATGGGTTGCTTCCCCAGACCCTTCTGGGGGCATTATGTAATATATGAACTATGTACCACATTATCATTCAAAATTCTAAAATACAAGACATATCTAGAGCTAAGAATTTTAGATAAAATGTTTTGAATCTCTATCATGTGCAGATGGCATGATTATGCACCAGGGCATTTTATAAATCAGATAATATTCATTAGAATTAATAAAAAACATGTTTACTATAAGTGGCTGTAGTCAACAAAGCTAACATTAAGAATATTCATTTATATATATGTCTACATCTTACATTACTAAAATGCTTAGGGGTATGAGTTACATTTTGCTCATTTCTCTATCACTTGCACCCAGAATATTTCTTGACACAGAAGTAGCAAATAAACATTTCATTTTAAAGAGAAAGATACGACTGTATAAATAAAAAAAATCATTATTAATTTTTCCAATTTTTAAATTTAATGTACAGATTTTACACAATTCCAATTCTAACAGGAAATTAAATTTTGTTTTGCTTTGTTTTAACCTCAAAACTTAAGAATAGGTTGATAAAAATATAAATTTGGAAAAGAAAAACAAGAAGAAGTAACAAAAACCATTCTTTAAAAGACAGGCAACTAAAAGAGAGACCAGGTTCATGCTGGCATCTTCCACATACTCTCAGTGATTTTTGACAAGTTACCTCTTCTAAGTACCGATGTTGTTGTGTGTAAAATAGTAATAGTAGTAGTAGTAGTAGTAATAATAATAATAATAATAATAATAATAATAATAAAAGTGGTAGTAGTAGTAGTGGCAATAGTAGTGGTAAGTAAGCTGAAAAGCTTTGGATACACTTATTAGCCTCATTTTTTTCCCTAAGAATTAATTATTTAATACCCACCTTGGCCACTTTCCCTATCAAGGTGTTGATCTCTCTTTTATAAATTGATTTGTTCTTTATAAATGTCATGCATGTCATATGTGTCAAATTGCTGGTCTTTATATCTTGATATAGATTTTAGGTCTATTTTGGGGTGCTCTTCTCTACTGCATTAATATTTACAACTCTTTTCTTCAATACCAAGACATTTTTACATGATAATTTTATATTACAGTATAGTTAGCCAGAAGAGGAACTAAGTGAGGAATTGAGGAAGCAAGTTGCTTTTTTAAATAATGTTTAAGATAATATTATGGGCATGGATATTGTGAAAGAAAAAAGAAAAGCAAAAGAAAAGAAGAAGCAATTGAATAAAATGGTATTTTATACATGAGAAATTTGGCATACAGAGAGTCTGAGTACCTGATTCTTATGATTTATATATGGCAAAGCCAGGATTCACGTCTAGAGTCCAATTCCTTACCTGGTTGGTATACAAGTGTTTTACATCAATTGTTTACATGAATTGCATAGGAAAAATGGTGCTGGCAAAACACTATGTATAAAGCCTTACTTATATAAAGCTTTTGATACTTTTTCAAAACCACAAACTCAGGAATAAAAAGATTGAGCCATGGACAATGACTCCAAAGGAACTAAAAGTGAAGGAAGCAAGTGCTGGACTCAGAGGGTAAAATTCATAAAAAATGAGTCTCCTTCTTTCCCTCTCTCCCTCTTTTTCTCTCTCTCTAATGTACGTTCTCCAAATCTGGATGGAACTCAAGTTTTCTTCTCCCTGTCCCAAATGTTAAGCATAATCTCAAGAATTCAATATTGATCATGACTATTTACTATGTTTCCCTAAATGAGAATAGGGCCTGGGGGAGGAAAAGAAGGCTCTATTTCTACAAAGAACCTGAATGGTTAAAGTAGGTTCAGCAGTGGTACCTAGAACAAGAACTTCAGAAAATCACAGAGCATCACCTCGCCTCCTTCCAATGATAGATTAAGCCACAAGACTTGGGTCCTTCCTCACCTAGGATGCTCCCATAACAAAATGCACAGCTTACATGAAGATTTACCTTGCATAGCCCCTTTTCAGAAGGTCCTCCTTGGCTATTCCCAAGACTTCTTTGTTAAAGCTCCTCATGTTCACAGGTCCTTTTCTAGAGCAGCTGTAATTGTCCCATCCTGTTTCTTCTAACCACTCTGGTTCGATTTAAATATTTATTGGAAGACTAGTATGGCCCAGCACTGTGCTAGGTCCCAAGAAAACAGTTACAATTAAAAAACAAAGACCCAACTCTCAATGGCTTCTTAGGTAACAAGGAGGAAAACATACAGTCCTGGATCATTTCAACACTCGGAAACAAGGTCAGTGATTTAAATATATATAAGCTATGAATGTTTAAGTTTCATAGAGAAGCTGATTTTATGAAGGGATTTGAAAGGTGAATATGAGTATGTCAGGCAAGGCAGGAGAGAGCAAAGAGCATTCTAGGCAGAAGAATAAGCATGCACGAAAGCATAATGTGCAGAAAAATAAAAAGAATGCACAAGGAAAGAGTGTGAGGAAGACCTGGAGGCAGTTTCATGAAGGTCATGGGATATGCTGAGGAATCTGGATTTTAATGCAAGGATAATTGGGAGCAACTGGGGTTTCACACATAGGGATGATTACACAGATCTTCCTGCTTCAATATTATCTCTAGGCTGGTATCACCCACAAACACATCCCTCAGGTAGGATAAAATTTCCGTTGCTATAGGAATTTGTCCACTCTATATCTAGTTTGGCTAGATACAGTCTTTGGACATTGTCTCTTAACTGCCCAGCTTTGCTTGCAAAGCCAGACTATGCAGAATTCCCTTCTCCATTTCCTCCTACCTGATCCATACTATTACATTATTCTGATAAGTTCTCTTTGTACTAAAGTGTGGTACCTGTTTCATCACCTGGCACCTGGGAGATAGTTAAAAAGGCAGAATCCCAGGACCTCATTAAGACCTACTAAGTAAGAATCTGAATTTCAACGAGATCCCCAGGGTGTTGGCTATACAGTAAGATGTATTTAATGCACAACGGTAGGTTTCATTATGGAACCTGTATGCACTGGGACTGAACTGTCATCTTTCATGTACCAGGTATTAATAAAGAGAAGGGTAGAGGTGTGCGGGGAAAGTGAGATCCTTGAAGATCACTGTCTAGGTTAGTTAATACCTGAGCCTGGTGGACTAGAAACATCTCATGTTATTTCATCTTAAAGCTATATTTCCAGGTGAGTAGCTGTGTTCTTATCTCACAGAGAAAGTGAAATTCAAAGGATCTAGAGTCATACAATCACGGACTTTTAATGTTACTATATTTCCTCTTCTCCAGAGCTTTCAATGAACCCCAAGAAGAATAAATCCATCATCTCTGCAGATCCAAAAAACAAGGCCCCAACCTACAAGGAAAAGATTTTGCCAACCTTCAATAATCAGCTCTCCATTCCTGGCAGCTCTGACTGGCCACCTCTCCATCTTGGTCAGGCTCAGTGTTCCGCTCCAGTGCAAATATTGTCTGACAGGGTTAAAATTCCCCCAGGGTTTCCCTTCACCTTCCATCTTGTTTTTCCTCCTACAGGAAATACTTCAAGTAGATTAAACATTCCATGACTCACACCTGAGTTCTGATTCTCGGTCAGCACAGTTCTGTCTCAGAGAGAGAAATCAAACAGCTGAAAAGTAGCCTGCCCTCGGAAAGAGAGGGAAAAGCAAGCAGGTAGTTTGACATAACTGCCTAACAAAGTGTATTTATGAACATCATTGGACCAAATGTCTCCCCATAACTGCAGCCATCACCTCCTAATGTCACATCATGGAGACACTGGAAAACAAATAGGGCTTATAACCTGATTTTCTATCAGCTGATAATGGGATCACCCATCCCCAGCCTCCCTAACTAGGCAGCGTATGACTCATAGCTTCCTTTTAACTTGGAAAGCACTTTGAGACAGAAAAGAAATAAAACAATATTTAAAAATACATATATTCCATCAGTAGTTTCTTTCTTAATGCGTCAGGCAACTGATCACTACAGATGCCTTAAAAGGTACTGAAATGAATTACTAGGGGCTCATACTCCTCGGAAATTGACCTGAGAGTGGGAGAAATGCAACCTTTTGATTTTTGTAATTCAAAACTGTTCTTTTCTTAGAGCTTTGATTTTCTGAGTTTCTCGGCTATCCTCTTTCCTTCACTTTTCCTGTGATCCCAGCTGAGATATTTCCTCTATCTGTTCCATTTTTGCTACAACTGCCCTATCAGCACCCTCCTCCCTCCTTCTCTCATTTGGAATGTTGCACAAGCTTTCTGCTGGTCTCCCTGACTCTAACTAAGCTCTTTTCTCTCCAGTCTGTCTCTTGTTCTGTATTAATATTGTTTGCTTGCTGTTTGTTTGTCACTTAGACTATAATCTCCTCGGAATTAGGAAACAGCCGTGACTCTTTTACTTTTCTTCCTCCAGAACTTAGCATAAACCATAGTACAATGCTATAGAATAAAACTAAAACTACTATTCAAAGAATCAGTTTAAAAGTATGTGACAATGCCGTGACCTGAGCACCAGAAACTGTGTCCTAGGAAACCCAGTACAGTAGAAGCACCTTCTTTCAATGAAGATGAATTTTACAGACCACGATAGGAGACAGTCTCCCCATTGTCCTAGCTGCCCCTACTTCTCTGCCCATCCATCAGGGCTCATCTAGGATATACAGACATGGGTAAATTGCTCAGTTATTTGCAGATGAAATTCTATTAAAAGGATCATCAAGTCTTAAATACGTAACAAGGACTTGCACAAGCTCTGCCACAGGAGTACATAAAGGTCAGAGAGATGTCCATACTGTCAGCCTGGTAAAGAAATCTATGGGCTGATCACATGTATTTAATTCAAATCTGCTTCATGACCTGCAGGCATATTTTAAGTGGTAAATTTCATGAATTCTAATATTGTAGAGTTGCAATAATCTCTTCCCAACTTGAGTTCTTATTAAATGTAACTCTAGTTTATGTCGGTTTACTTCATTATATTTTCCTGAAACCTATAAACTTTGTTTCAACTTAAGTATTACATCTTTATCAGTAACAGCATTTCTGGGCTTCTGGTCCAGATGGTGAAGTACATAAATGTTGTGCTTGCCTTCTCTCACAAACATCTAAATTAAACTAAACTACAGAACAACCATCATTGAGAACACCTGAAATCTAGCTGAACAGAAGTCCTACAACTGGGCTCTGGTAGGAGGGTGGAGATGTCCCATGTCTGTGCATGGCAGTTGAAAATTGAGAGGAAATTGGCTATGGAGATTCCCCTGGAGGAGTAAGGGGTCTTAGCCCCACACCAAGCTCTCCAACTCAGGGTTCCAGTGCCAAGAAGAGAAGTCCCCACACCTGGCTATGAAAACAGAGGAGATTATGGCTGGGTGAGACAGAAGACTGCCTTGTTAGGGCTTGCATGCTGACTTATTTGCTGATGGACTCACTCACTTTGAGCTCCAGTGCTGACACAGCATCTAGGAAGATGCCAGGGACATACAGGGAAATGTCTGACTTCAGGGCAAAGGCTGGAGGAGCAGCTTTCATTGTTCCTTGTAGAGCCCTCCCTGCTCTCGGCTTGCAGATGCAGGTGGATACCATATCTGATTAACACTGGTTGCCCTGTAATGGTGATTCCCTGAAACCCTGCCCTACTCAACTTGTGGGCCCACCCAGGACACTTCCAGTGGCTTTTCCATACAAATGACCTGATTTGGCTCATGCTGCAGACTTTCCTAAAACTTCTCAAAGTTTCAGAAAACCCAGACAAGCAGCATTTGGCCTCAGCATGCCCCATGTTTCTTGCTTAATAGCCTCAAGCCTGACATTAGTGACAGTCAGCCTTGGTACATGGCTTCGCCTCTCAAGGCATATCCAAGCACATTACATGGGGTAGACATCTGCTGATTGCTTGGTGGCTCATGCTAGGTGTACCTGGACAGGGAACACAGGCTGCAGCTGAATTTGACCAGTAGTGGGGCACCTCATAGGAAGCTCTGGCCTGCACTCCAGGTGGCTGGCTTTGGTCTGAGCCAGAGCAATACCCAGGGCCACATCCGAGGACAACACATCCAAAGGGCAGACTTGGCAGGAACTGGAGACCTGCTAAAGTCGATTCTGCTCTATAGAGTCAGCCCTTGAACAACAGCTTCTCCACTGTACTCATGATCAATCCTCAGAACTAATCAACCCAAAGATCAAATCCTCCCATTGATATGCAAATAGCAACCAAGGATCAACTATAACCAGAGGGTACACACAATCCATACAAGGGACACAGCTGCAGCACCTGACTCAGGTAACCAGGAAGACTGTGCCACTGGGCCCCATAGGATACCTACTATATAAGGCTACTCTATTAAGACAAGGAGACCTACCAGCTCTACTTAATACATAGAAACAAACACAGGGAGGCAGTGGAAATGAGGTGACAAAGAAACATGTCTCAAAAGAACAGAACAAAGGTCCAAATAAATAACTAAACAAAATGGAGACAAGCAATCTACCAGATGCAGAGTTCGAAACACTGTGATAAGGATGCTCAATGAAATTGGGGGAAGAGTAGATGAAATCAGTGAGAATATCAACAAAGAGATAGAAAACAAAAATGAAGGTAGAAAATGTAAAGGTCTAGTCAGAAATAAAGAATACAATAACTGAAATGAAGAATACATTAGAGGGAATCAATAGTAGATTACATGAAGCAGAGGTTTGAATCAGTGATTTAGAAGATTAGGTAGCAGAAAACACTCATTCGGAACAGCAATAAGAAAAAAAAGAATCCCCCAAAATGATGATAGTTTAAGGGGCTTCTGGGACAACATCAAGCGGACCAACACTTGCATCATAGGGGTATCAGAAGGAGAAGAGAGAGAGCAAGGGATTGAAAATCTACTTCAAGAAATAATGATGGCCTGGCCTGGTGAAGGAAACAGACATACGAGCCCAGGAAGTGCAGAGTTCCAAACAAGATGAATCCAAAGAGGCTCACACCAAGACACATCATAACTTAAATGCCAAAGTTTAAAGACAAAGAGAGAATCTTAAAAATAGCAAGAGAAAAGCAATTAGTTACCTACATAGAAGCTCCCATGACTATCAGCTGATTTCTCAATAGAAACTTTGCAGGCCAGAGGGATTAGCATGAAATAGGCAAAGTGGTGAAAAGCAAGAACCTATGACCAAGATTACTCTACCCAGAAAAGCTATCATTTAGAATTGAAGGACAGATGAAGAGCTTGCCAGACAAGAAAAAGCTAACGGAATTCATCACCACCAACCCAGTATTACAAGAAATGTTGGAGAGAATTCTTTAAGAAGAAAAAGATAAAAAATATGAATAATGAAATGGCAGTGACTACATATCTATTAGCAATTACTTTAAATATAAATAGATTAAATGCTACAATTAAAAAAAAAAAGTGTGGCTGAATAGATAAGAAAACAAGACCCTTACATATGCTGCCTACAAAAGACACATACAGGTTAAAGGAGAAGGGATGGAAAAATATATTTTGTAAAAATGGAAACAAACAAACAAACAAAAGATCTGGAGTAGCAATACTTAAACCAGACAAATAGACTTAAAATAAAGGCTATAACAAGAGACACAGAAGGACCCAGTTATCCCACTTTGAGTATTTATCTGAAGAAACCCAAAACACTACTTCAAAGAGACATGTGAATCCATATGTTCATTTTTTACAATAGTTAAGACATGAAGGTTTCCTGGGTGTCATCAATGGATGAATAAATAAAGAAGAAGTGATACCTATACACAATGGAATATTAGCCACAAAAAAGAACAAAATCTTGCCATCTGCAATGACATGAATAGACCTAGAGGGTATTGTGCTGAGTGAAGTAAGTCAGAAAAAGACAAATGCCATATGATTTCACTTACATGTGGAATCTAAAGAAAGAAAAATAAACAAACGAAACAGAAGATACATAGATACAGAAAACATTTTGATGGCTGCCAGTTGGGAAGGACATTGGAAGGATGAGTGAAAAATAGGAAGGGATTAAGAAGTACAAATTAGTAGTTACAAAACAGTTATGGGTATGTAAAAAGTATAACATAAGAGATATAGTCAATAATATTGTAATAACTATGTATGGTGTCAGATGGGTACTAGATTTATCAGGGTGATCCCTTTGTAAGTTATATAAATGTCTAATCACTATGTTTATAATATCATATGCCAATTACAATTAAAAAAATAAAAAAAAATTATTTAAAAAAGCACAAATTGATAGGCATGGGGATGTAAAGTATAGCATAAGGAATATAGTCAATAATATTGTTATGTCTATGTGTGGTTTTACATGAGTACTAGATTTATCGGGATGATCACTTCATAAGTTACATAAATATCCACTACTATGTTTTACACCTGAAACTCATACAATATTGTATACAACTGTAATTGAAAAAATATTTAAAAAATAAATAACATTTCTTATGATTTAATAAGAATGTGCCAAGAACTATGCTAATGCATGCTATGATCTGAATGTTTATGTCCCCCAAAATTCATATGTGGAAATAATAATCCCCAACTAAGATGGTATTAGTAGATGGAGACTTTGGGAGGTACATTAAGTAATGAAGTTGGAAGCTTTGTGAAAGGAATTAGTGCCTTAAAAAATCGAGTCCAGAGAGATCTCTATCCCCCATCATGTGAAGACACAGTGGAAAGGTACCAGCTATGAACTCAGTAAGATGGCCTTCAACCGAATATACTGGCATCCTGATCTTGGACTTCCCAGCTTTCAGAACTGTGAGAAATAAATTTCCGTTGTTTATATGCTACCCATTCCATGATATTTTGTCATAGCAGCCCAAACAGATAGAGAGAGTGCATCTAATGTTTAATATCATTTAACTTAACAAAAATTTAAAGATAGATACAATAAATTCCTATGACAAATTTCCCATGGTAAGACAACTTAATATAATATGATTGATAATTAGCTCTCATCCTCTGCCAACTCAATTTTCAGATAGAGTGACTGAATAAATTTTTTTATATTCTGCAGATGGAGGTGAGATTGGGCAGTGAAATGTCAGCTAACCCTGTTTGGGAATTAGTGATGTTGAATATGGGTCCTATTAATCTCCAATATTTTCCTGGTCCAACAGGCTGAGACAAGACTGGCCAAATCTACATAAAGAAAATTCCCATTAGCTACATGATACAGAATAGCCTCCATTAATACTTATGCTGCAGTGGACTTCTACCACCAGAGGGCGCCAAATCACAGTCAGGAGCTAGATGGATTTAGATTGCCCAGACCCACTGCTCAAGCTTCTGGCCAGCAGACCATAAAGGCTCACCCCAGTCAATTCATCAGTGTAACTCCTTGCTTTATGCAATTGAATTTTTATGCCCCACTTATCCTGTTTTGGCATAGTTCACTGTACTACTATCCCCATGTTACAGATGAGGAAAGGAAGGTTCGTGGAAATAAGTTTGCTCAAGGTCTTAAGGGTAGTAGGTGGTAGATCTGGAAAATAAATCTAGATGCATCTCATTCCAAAGTCCACACTTGTCATCGCTACAACCATGACTCCTAAAAATGATTAGCTCTGAGTATATCTTGTGGGTCTAACATTGTGCTAAGTACTTTGCATGCATTCTGCCATTTAATTCTTCCAACCACCCAACTGAATTAAAGTAATATTTCCCCATTTTACAGATGATGGAACTGAGGCCATCTGTGATTAGGTAACTGGTCCAAGATTTCACAGCTAGTAAATGTCAGAGACAAAACTAAAAGTTAGATCTCTATGATGCTAGAGCTATTGGAGAACAATTAAGAGTGGAACTAAATAAAATAGTTAAAGAGTTAATTTGAGGGTAGAACAAGAATGATGGCTTTTTCAAATAAATGTTGAAAGAGAGAAAGATAATTACATGTAAACTTCTCCCCTTGTACCTCCAACGGGCAGGAGAAAGGCACTGAGGGTGTAACGGAGCTGAGAACACATACTTTGAGCCTGCATCTTGGTCACAAATATGGGACCCAGGAGGCCAAATCAATTCTGGGCTATGAATAAGGAATATCTAAATGAAGAACCAGACACAGAAAAACTAAATTTCTCTTAGCATACACTCATCCACAACAAAGTAAAACAAATACACAAGCTAAAAGTTTATCCTGAGGAAGAGGTGGTGCATAGAACTGAGTTGTTCAATCCTCCTATTTTAAAATGAAGATAATGTAAGATGCCATTGACATTCTCTTTATTGAGCGTGCATTTTAATTGATTTTATTGAATATGAAAAGGCATTTAAAGTGCTCCTGAGGGTCACCACAACTTCAGCTCCCTAAACATTACTTTTCCTTATACTGACAAGATCTCGAACCTTCAAATAAGAAGTCAAGAATGTCCATATTCTTAGTGACCGAGCCCTACAGTTAGGGACAGACTGCTGGCCTTGCACCTATTTTGACCAAAAAGTATGCCCTGAACTGCTCTGAATACTGTTCAGGTTTTCAGCAGCCTTCAGGGAGGTGGGGTCTTACACACAGCTCCAGGGAGCTGAACCAGCATCCTTAATACACCCTGTCAAGCTGCATCCATCGGATTAGGTTAGGAGTTAAGATGTTACACGATGTGACCAATGGGATCAAAAGCAATAACACAGTCTGTCAGCCAGTGCTTTCTTGACGATTCTGGGGTAAAAAAGTGGCTTGCTAAAGTGCTGAGGAGGGAAGCGGGATGCCTTGCACGGGAGAGTGGAGGAAAGGGTGATTTGGTTCCTTATTTACAAAAGTGGTGCTAGGTAGAAAGGAAATGATACATCAGCCTTATTTCCCTAGTCTTATTTTAGAGCTTTCCTTATAAGCTACAATACCAGCTTATAATACCATTTTTTCTTATAAATCAAGATTTGCAAAAACTCGCAGATAGCATCTCAGGAGCTGGATGGTCTCCTGAGAGCAAGTCCAGAGAGAAAGATTTGCAAGGCCTTCTGCTTCATAAGGGTGAGAGAGGGTCATCTCAGCCAACCATGTGTTCAGACAAGGCCAGGAAATGCAATTGAAGGTTGAGGACACCTGGCGCCAACTCAGAGGTGATTGAATCGTGGCTCCTGCTTGTCAGTATTGGGGCCACAGGGCAGGCCTCAGCTCGGCGCCAGTGAATACCCTGATGTTGATGAGGCTCAGCTTCTGTCTGAACCAAGTACATGCTACCCTTGAATGTTTCTGCTAGAACTGAACTACAGACATACTGCCTGAAACACATTCCAGTGGCAGGAAATGCAAACAAGGAAAGCATCTTCAGAGAGAACACCTCACACTACACATACACTCAGAACTATGATAAGCTCTAAATTTACAACAGGTCATTGGCAGAGAATTTCTAACTGCTGGATGATTCTCCCAGATCTCTCTGTGGTCTTGCTCTAATATCAAGACTGCCTGACACACACTGACCATACATACAGGATTACAACAGCAAACTAAAGACTTGATTTTATTTAGGTGATTGATTCATCCTGGATTCTCCTCATTTGTTCAAGGCCAGATCCAAACTAGTTCCTTTGAACTTGTATAGGCAATGTAGTGTAGCCATTGGGAAAATGGGTTTTGGAGACATATTACCTGAGTTCAAATCCTAGCTGTATTACCTTGGGAAAGTTACCTAAACTCTCTGTCCCTCACTTTTCTCATCTGCAAGATGGAGTCAATATGTTTAAATATTAAAGAGTATATAATATTTAAACACTTAAATGGTTAATGCTCCATAAATACCTCCTCTTTCTGCCTTCTAAAGAGAAGTCTTGTCCTTCAGACTTAGAGTTTACATTTGGTTTATGTTGTTTAATGCCTAGCCCTCTCTCAAGGACTTTGGCTTGGAGCCCCATGATTTGGCTACCCACATAAAATTACTCTCTCTAGCCAGCTGTTTGGAAACCTGATTTCTGGTATTAACTTTCCAGGCAAGTTGGCTCCCTGAATCCAGCGATGGATTTTACCATCCAGATCTCTGTGCTGAACTCATCCAAGTCCATTAATTTGCAGGCTTCTTGACATGATTCTTAGCTTGGGTCCTTTATTCCATAAACTGGCTCTTCTGATTCAAAAGATCAGCCTAGAGGCATTCCTTCTCAGTTGAACCTATTCCTAAGGTGCACAGCAGGCACTCAATAAATGTTTTTGATCAACTCCCTGGTTCCTCAGCTAGGCTTAGTCAACCGGTCATGAAGTGTTTTTAGCCTCCGTTTTATAAAGGCAGTAACAGATCCTTCTGGGATAGCTTCCCAGACAGGGGACTCATCTCCTGAACATTCTGGACAACTCATTGAGTTGAAATTTCCTTGACTTTCCCATGCATCTCAGCGGACCTGGGTTATCTATTGGCTATCACATTGCAAGCCTCAACTCTTTGCCTACTAAAACTGGGCAAATATATCCTCTTGCATGTGAGAACTCGTGATGAACTGCTGTAGAAAGAGGTTCTCGGAAATATAATCAACAATAACAAATATTCTATTCACATGTGGGAGTTGTGTACTGAAACTATAACTCTGAACAGTGGTTCTGTACATTTTCCAGGTGGAAGAACACCTGGGAGTCACAGAACACCATGATAGCCACACAGCTCCAGTACAAAAAACAAAAAACAAAAACAAAAACAAACAAACAAACAAACAAACAAAAAACAGTTAATTCCAGTATCTGAACTAGGTATGACTTTTATGAGCAGAAAATTTGACTAGATTCCTATGTATAAATGCAACAGAAAACCAGAGCAGGGCAATTCAAATCTATAAAAAAATACATCATGACTTAAGCATGATCACCTATTTCTGAGTCTTCCCCTTAACATCGTTTGAAACTTTTTCATTAATTTGGTCATTGGCAGGTGCACATGGAAGGCCAAATAATAGCAGGTCCCAAAAGTTCAAGAGAAAACAGGGAAAGTGAAGCTTCAAAATAAGAAAATTTTATCCATTAACTTATTTTTTTTCTGTAAAAGAAAAAGTCTGGTATTATTTTGTTTTTACAGAAGAATATTTTAGAACAAGTAGAGAAACAGCATTATTCGTTGTCTTAGATTGCCCCAAGTCATTAGAAGGTTGGGTAGAGGAAGAGGAGGGAGATCGGGACAATTTTGTTCTAGGAACTCATTAAGTCCCTGACTCTCTCCAGTGTTTCCCACACAGGTCTGTCCTATCTTGATCTGCTCTCTCATCCTTTGGGGGTGGATGGATTAGGGGTCTCACCGAAGTTCCTTTCATTGGCAGTTCTCAGACTCTGAACTTCTGAGTTGTAGGAAAGCACGTCTCATTGTTCCTTCCATGCTTCCCCAGAGAACCCCAGAGTCTTCTGGAAGCTAGACCTTATAGAAAAGTATGGGAACATTTACATCTTATTCCCTGTACTTTTTTCCTCTCGTGTATCTCTTTTTGGTTCCTTCCTAAGTGCCTCTCCCTTTCCTGAGGTTATCCCTTATATTGCTCCTTATAACATAGAGTTGTAGTTTGCCTTTTATTCTTTATGGTCCAAGTCTGTGTTTTCCTTTTCAAATGGAAGATTTTCTGTAGGACTGGTCCAAACAAGTTTCAGTCATATCCTCACATATGAACCAAGGAAATTCTGCTATTCTTGTATTTCTAAAAAACATTGCAATGCATGGGGAATCACCAAATCAATAGTCTGATCAGACCAGAAACTCAACATCTTAAAAAATGGGAGTTCTTCTGCAAGTGCCTGATATTCCCACAGCCCCTTCCTGGGAAAGAGGTAAAGACTGTTTCTTCCACTTTGTCATGTTTGAGCCACAAAGACTTGTTGCTCTGGCCACAACTCATGTATTTGCATGACAGTTATTGACAAACTGCTGCGTGCTAGACTTAAGCAAGTCCATGGACCTAGAGAATGTTTCACAGAGACTTTTCTCACTGGAATGTCCTATATGGATAGTGACAAACCGACTCAATGTGATCCTTCTACATTGGGAACATCATGTTTGGTATACTTTAGCATGGCACAGAAGCCCCAAAACAGACAGAAGCAGGGGCAGCTGGAGTAGTGGGAGTGGAAAACAAGACTTGTCTCTCTCTGAGTTACAAGTATGAAGGACTGATTACAGTCATATGTCTTTCTAAGTAGTTATAAAGGGATGGCAAGATGAAGCAGTCTGGGCTACACCTCTGGGTTACCATTATATGCTGAATGTCATTCTTGTTCTTCACTGAAGCCTGAGTATGTATTATTGTTTGATGGTTTCCCTACTTTTCCAGGTGCTTTCAAAAAAAAAAAAATTCCCCATCAGCTGGTATAACTTAAATACCCGTTTCTTTGTGACCTGAAAGGGTGTCACCATCACAGGGATACAACACACAGTTTCCTTGGGAATTTTCTCAGAGCTGTTGTCTAAATCAAAAATTGAAATATGCAAAAGCAGGGAATACTCAATAATCCTCATGAATTCCTGTTAAAATACATTGTATTTTCACATATGCCTTGCTAAATACTAGTCATTCTAAGCTAAAAAGGTAACACTGTAAAATGTTAACACACACACACACACACACAAGTGCAGAAATATCTTCTGTTAGCCAATATGGGGAACCACATAGAACTCCTGAGTTACCATAAAGATCATTTAAACTGAAGACATCTGAGATTGAACAAATGCAGAAATAAGCCTTTTTAGAGCTTTCTTTATCTGACAGAATAAGGGAAGAAAGAGAATAAACTAGAAACTTCTGAAAAATGAGGACTACCATAAAACCCCTTTTCAAGGTGGGCTTGCTCACAGGAGAGAGACCAAGAGTAAATCTATCATAAATCCTCTCTCCTGGGGAGTTTTATGGCTCTGAAGAAAGTGGAAAGATCACTCATGCCTGTATAGATAAACATTATCACAAACTTTCTTATCTCCCATTTGTTCTCCTGAAAAAAATCATTTTTCCTTTCTAAAGAAACTTATTTGTTCTTCTCATAGGTAACTTTTCTCCATTCTCTGGTTCTACTAAGTTAGGTATAGAAACCTCCAAACTGAACCACTACTTTGAATTACTTACCACCAAGCATGCTCATCTATGTGCTCACTGCAAGTGTAAATAAGCTTTTTCTCCTATTAATCTGTATTTTATCAGTTACTTTGTAAATTCTGGGCACTAAAGCTAAAAGAGTGGGGGTGGGGAGTTTTTCCTCCCATACACTGAACAATTTACCTAAGTTTACTTAAAATAGCCCCTCCTGTGTTTCATTATAATCTACTTTAGTCAGCTGAAACAGAGAGAATCATCTGTAAGAATTTTGTAAGTGTCAGGACTTCCCTTTGCACTGCAAATAAACACTCAGTCCTCCTCTTTGGACTTCTCCAAAGTTTAAAAACAATGCTTCACAAGGAAGAAAACTGATTCTATCAAGCCAAAGAGATTTGCACATTTAGTTTCAGTCACCTTTACCAAATGTGATAGACCCTTCTGAAAGAAGTCTGTTGAAAATTCCACTTTCTAATCCACGGAATTTTGTTCAAGACAAAAGCAAAAAGAAACTAACACCACATTTATTGCTCTTCCCTTTATTCCTTGCCCACCAACATATTTCTGCAAACCACAAACACTTGAATATAAAATAAGTATAATAAAAATTAGTCATATATATATATACACACACACACATGCATATATATATATATATATATATTACCTTAATTAGATATTTCCATCAATGTCCAAGAAGAACACTGCAACTCAAGCTTTCTTGTGAACAGCACCATTGCTTATTCTGAGAATGAGAAAACACAGAAGACATGTAAACTCAGAGACCACCTACTTTAAAAATCTGGTATTTCATAATTTATATAAGAAAATAAGAGAATAGGAAATGAACAAGAGATCTTCACGGAAATGGTCCAAGACAGCTAATAGCAATAGTTTGCCTAACAGATGGTTTTCTTGGATCTTTCTTCTAAAGATTTCTGGGAATACTGGCTGGTTCTTTTGAAAACGAACTTGTATTCAGTGCATTCTTGGTGGGCAGAAACTATGTCTTGGAAGGGAGAAGAAAGGTTTTGTGTCGGAAATGCCTTGGTTAAATAACTTAATCTGCTCACAATTTCATTTTCGTCATCTGTAAAATGAGAGCAATATTACCTACCTACCCCATAGGCCTGTGATATTTATCACTAAGGTCAAGCTCTTCCCACAGCGCCTTACACACAGTAGGTACCGTAGATGCATTAGTGTTTGTTGCTTCCACAGACCCCTCCCCCAAGTCTTTACTTCCAACACTTTATTACAGTGTTAGCTCCACTGACTAAAACACAAAACAAAATATACCTTAATCACTTCGAAATAGCTGCTTTAAAAGTGAGAGAAAGAAGAGAGATGACAGAAAACTTCACATTTAATAATAAGAACAGCTAAATATTAAATGTTTCCTATTTGTTAGGCCCTGCAGTAATAATTTTATATCAATCATCTGTTCTGCCCTCACAACAACCATACAGCGAAGGTGACATTAGAAAGCTGAGGCATGGTGAAGTCCCTTTTTTCAGATTACACAGCTCCAAGGTGGTAGAACTGCGATCTGAGTCCATGTGGTCTTACCTCAATCCTGTCCTTGTCATTCACTATCCCATCACACTGGCTTTACCACACTCAGCACCATGGGATTGTTGTGTTTGCCATACTGCGTCGCACACTCAATTTTCTCTCCCTCTCTTCTCTCTCCTGTGCTCCTTTCCTTCTCTTCCTTTCCTCCAACCTTTATTTTTAATTTGAATTTACTGTTTTGCTTATTTTGTTCTGTTTTGCTTTGACAGGCTAGTACAGAATGTTGATTACTGTATAACTGAGTTCCCCTTTTGAAAGCAGCTTTTTACTAGTTGTGTCATTTCAGATGAGTCACTTAACTTCTTTGAACCTTGTTTTTTTTTTCTCCGTAAAATGCGTGCATTAGACAAGATGATACAGGGAGGCCCTTTCCAGTTTCCTGGACTTATGACTGGCTACATTAGATCATGCTAGTGTCAATATCTTCATGGATACATAACAGTTGTGGGCTCTAACATATAAATTTGCTTTAGCTTAAGCTAAAATTCGAAACCTCTGGGAGAAGATATTTATATTTGCATTCACTATTTAAAGAGCTTACAAATAAGGATACCGATGTTCAAAAGGGATAGGTAACTTACCCAAAGTGACAGAGAAGTGGTAGAACTAAACTTTAAACTCAAGTTTATCTATCTAGTGCCCATTTTCTTTGCGATATCCAAGCCTACCAGGAAGTACCGTATAGAGAAATTAATTGATCTGCATTAGTCTTACTTCTGATATTTGACTCAAAATTTAGGATAGCAATAACAAGAGCTAGTATGCATTATGAGCTTATTATGTGCTAGCAGTGATGTAAAACTTTGTTATCTCACTTTGTCTTCCCATCAAACCAAATGCCAGTTACTATAATTATCTTCTTTTAACAAATAAAAAAAAACTGAGGTACTAGGACTAACAATACTTGCCTAAGAAACAGAGTTGATAAGTAGGGGATCTAGGATTTTAACCAAGAACAACTAAAACATTGCTTGAGGTTGCAATTTATTATGCTCACTGGCATGTATGGCAGTTATGATGCATTTTCAAGTTAATAAACTGCACTCATGAATACTGCAAGAGAAAGTTAGATAAGTTTAGTGTGGGGGTGACTGCAACAATAGCCTTGTTGTTTAGTAATTCAAACACTCCAATAAAGGAGAAAAGGATTTTTTTTTAAGAAAGATTTCCCAGAGACTGTAGAGAAGCTGCCTTCTGAACTTTTTCCCCACTAAGATTGCCAGCTCTTGTCATTCCATCTGACAACTAGGAAAGAAATGACAAAGTGAATTTCAGAGGACAATGTTTGCCAATGAGGTATGCAGTATGTCCTTCACACTTAAGGAGTCAGGCCTACATGCTGACGTGCTGTCTACCTTGGGTGGAGGAAATCTGAGCTTCAAGGAGAAAGCAGGTAAAGCTAACAGCTGATGAGAGAAAGAAACCCCATTTATTTTGCTGGGTCCAGATTTACCAAGAAAAATGTCTTCCAGATGCATTCCAAACTCAGTGACACAATTAGGATGGAGAGGGCAGTCAAGACTATTTGGCTTCTGCAGGGGGATTTGTTTGTATATTCTAATTGCATCATCATTTAGCTTTTTTCATCTGGAACCTGGCTGCCAAATGAGCATATTGATTACCTGTCATGGATGCATATTTCTCAATTAAAAGCCATCAAGGTTTGTAAAATCTCAACCATGTCAGGACTCACGGGTGGATTTTAGCACAACTATGAGTTGTCACATTAGCCACTTTCTTTTGAGCACCAGCTACAAAGCTGGCATCTATCAACTATATACATTGGCTTATTTAAATGTCACAACCCCCTTCAAATAGGTTACATTGTCTTCCTATCTTTTATATTTTTTTATTTTTATTTTTTTTCAAAGAGCAGCTGCCCCTTAATCTCCTGTAACAAAAAAGGAGGTTTTTTTAAAAAAAATATTTTTTATGGTGACATTGGTTAATGGAATCCAATAAGTTTTAGCTGGACACTTTAAGAGTAAGGCATATATATATTTATACTGTATGTTCACCTCCCATAGTTAGATTTTTTTCTGTCACCACATATTTGACCCCCTTTGCCCCATCTACCTCCCCGCTCCTCCCCAACCCCTACCCTCTTGTAACCACTAGTCTATAGTTCATGTCCATGAGTCTCTGATTCTTTGTCTTGCTCATTTGTTGATTTTAGGTTTATATCCCACTTATAAGTGATATCATGTGATTTTCAGCTTTTTCTGTCTGGCTTTTTTCACTTAGCATGATTATTTCAAGGTCCATCCATGTTGTCACAAATGGCGGTATTTCATCTCATCTAATGGCTGAGTAACATTCCATTGTATATATGTACCACAGCTTCTTTAGCCAATCACCTGTTGTAGGACACTTTGGATGCTTCCATGTCCTGGCCACTGTGAATAATGCTATGAACATCGGTGTGCAAATATCTTTTTGGATATGGGTTTTCAAGTCTTTGGGGTAAATATCCAGCACAGGGATTGCTGGATCATATGGTAGATCAATTCTTAGTTTTTTTTAGGAACCTCCATACTGTTTCACATAGTGGCTGTACCAATTTGCAGTCCCACCAGTAGTGTATGAGGGTTCTTTTTTCTCCACATCCTCTCCAACATTTGTTATTACCTGTCCTGTTGATTATAGCTATTCTAACAGGTATGAGATGGTATCTCATTGTGGTTTTGATTTGCATTTCCCTAATAGCTAGTGATATTGAACATCTTTTCATATATTTGTTGGCCATTTGTATGTCTTCTAGGGAGAAGTGTCTGTTCAGGTCCTCTGCCCATTTTTTTATTGGAACGTTTGTTTGGTTTTTTGTTGTTGTTGTTGTTGTTGTCATTGAGTCATATGAGTTCTTTGTATATTTTGGATATTAGGCCCTTATCGGAGGTGTTGCTTGCAAATATATTTTCCCATTCAGATGGTGGTCTCTTTACCTTTTTGATGATTTCTTTTGCTGAGCAGAGCTTTTTAGTTTGATACAGTCCCATTCATTTATTTTAGCTTTTACTTCCCTTTCTTTTGAGGTCAAATTCATAAAATCCCCTTTAAGTCCAAGGTCCTTGAGTTTAGTTTCTATGTTTTCTTCTATGTATTTTATTGCTTCAGGTCTTATATTCAGGTCCTTAAGCCATTTTGAGTTAATTTTGGTGTGTGGTGATAGACAACAGTCTAGTTTCATTCTTTTGCAGGTGGCTTTCCAGTTTTTCCCAGCACCATTTATTGAAGGAGCTTTCCTTTCTCCACTGTATGTTTCAGGCTTTTTTGTCAAAAATTATTTGCCCATATAAATATGGGTTTACATTATAGCTGAGGGTTTGTCATAGATGGCCTTTATTATGTTAAGGTGCTTTCCTTCTATACCGATTTTGTTAAGTGTTTGGATTAAAAATCAATGCTGTATCTTGTCGAAGGCTTTTTCTGCATCTATTGATATGATCATATGATTCTTATTTTTTAATTTGTTAATGTGGTGTATCACAATAATTGATTTGTGTATGTTGAACCATCCCTGGGATGAAGCTCATTTGATCGTGGTGTATAATCTTTTTAATATGTTGCTGTGTTCGGTTTGCTAGTATCTCATTTAGGATTTTTGCATCTGTGTTCATGGGAGATATTGGTCTGTAGTTTTCTTTTTTTGTGTTATCTTTACAAGGTTTTGGTATCAGGGTAATATTGGCCTCATAAAATGAGTTGGGAAGTATTACCTCTTCTTCAATTTTTTGGAAGAGTTTGAGGAGAATAGGTATTAAATCTTCTTTGAATGTTTGGTAGAATTCACTGGTGAAGCCATTTGGTCCTGGACTTTTAATTTTTGGTAATTTTTAGATGATTATTTCAATTTCCATACTGTTGATCAGTCTATTTAGATTTTCCAGATCTTCTTGATTCAGTCTAGGAAGATTGTATTTTTCTAAGTACTGGTCCATTTCTTCTAGGTTATTAAACTTGGCGTTATATACTTTTTCATAGTATTCTTGTATAATCCTTTATATTTCTGTAATATCAGTCATAATTTCCCTCTTCTGATCCCTGATTATGTTTATTTGTGTTCTTTCTCTTTTTTATTTAGTAAATCTAGTCTCACTAAAAGGGTTTGTCAATTTTATTAACCTTCTTAAAGAACCAGCTCTTTGTTGCATTTATTTTTTCTATTGTTTTTTTTTTTTTTTTCTGCTCTAATTTTGGTTCTTTTCTTCTGCTGACTTTAGGCCTCATTTGTTCTTCCTTTTCTAGTTTTTTAAGATGAAGCATTAGGTTGTTTATTTAGGCTCATTCTTGTTTTTGGAGGTAGGCCTGTAATGATATTAACTTTCCTCATATGACCGCTTTTGCTATGTCTCAAAAGTTTTGATATGTTGTACTATCATTATCATTAGTTTCTAAGTATCTCTTGATCTTTCTTTTTATTTCTTCTTTGACTCAGTTATTCTTCAGTAGCATGTTGTTTAATCTCCATGTATTTGTGGTTCTTCCTGATTTCTTTTTGCAGTTGATCTCTAATTTCAAAGCATTATGATCAGAGAATATGACTGGTATGATTTCAACCTTCTTATATTTGTTGAGGCTATCTCTGTGTCCCAGTATGTGGTCAATTCTTGAGAATGTTCTATATATATAGAAGAATGTATAAGCAGCTGTTTGGGGATGGAAGGCTCTGTAAATGTCAATTATGTCCAATTGGTCTAATGTGTCATTTAAGGATGTTATTTCCTTTTTGATTTTCTGTTTGGATGATCTGTCCATATCCAACAGTGGGGTATTTAGGTCCCCTACTATGATAGTGTTGTGGTTTGTTTCTCCCTTTAGTTCTGTTAGTAATTGCTTTACATATTTTGGGGCTCCCCGATTGGGAGCATAGATATTAATAAGTGTTATGTCTTCTTGGTGCATGATCTCCTTTATCATCATGAAATGTCCCTCAGTATCCTTCTTTACCTTTTTTATTTTGAAGTCTATTTCATCTGATATTAGTACCTACTATTGCTTTTCTCTGACTGCCATTTACTTGAAATATCATTTTCCACCCTTTCACTTTGAGTCTATATTTGTCTTTGGAGCTGAGATGTGTCTCCTGGAAGTAGCATATGGTTGGGTTTTGTTTTTTGATCCATTCTGCAAATCTGTGCCTTTTTATTGATGAGTTCAGTCCATTTACATTTAGGGTAATTATTGAAATATGAGGTCTTCTTATAGCTATTTTATCTTTTGCTTTCTGGTAGCTTGGTGTTTCCATTGCTTCCTTGTCCTTGTGTTTCTGTTTTCTTTATTTTGGTTGGCTTTTATGGGTTTTACCTCTGGTTCTTCTTGTTTTATGTTATATGCTTCAGTTCTGAATCTTTGGTGTGTGGTTACCATTATGAATATGTAAAGGAGATGTATGTATGTATGTATGTATGTATGTATGTATGTATGTGCCTTATCTCCATTCCTCTTTGTGAATTTGGATCTTTGAATCCATCTCTTTTCAGTCATTGTTGTCTCAGTATGCTGAATGTCCATTACTATCTGGCAATTCCCTTCTTATTATTTAAGCTTATAATGCCCTGTTCTTCGTAAGGGTTGCACTCCTTGCTTCTATTTGCCTGATAGTCACCTTTCTCCTAATTATGGGTTTGTTTGTTTGTTTTTTGTCATTTTGTTTTAGGCGAACTGAATCTTTTTAGTATTTCCTGTAGTGCAAGCCTTGTACTGGAGAATTCCCTCAATTGTTGTATGTCTGGAAAGGTCTTAATTTCTCCTTCATATCTAAAGGAGAGCTTAGCTGGATACATTATTTTAGGCTGGTAGTTCCTTTCACTCAATAGTTGAATATTGGATTCCACTTTTTTCTGGCTTGTAACATCTGTGCTGAGAAGTCCAATGATAATCTAATGGGTTTTCCTTTATAAATTCCGTCTTCTCCCTGGTTACCCTGAAAATTTTGTCTTTATGTCACTGATTTTTGATAATTTTAATACAATGTGTCTTGGTGAAGGCCTTTTTGGGTTGAGATAATTGGGTGTTCTGCTGACTTCTTGAATTTCAAGCTCCAGCTCATTCTCTAGATTTGGGAAATTCTCATAAGTTATTTGTCTGAAAATGCTTTCTAATCCCTGCCCTTTTTCCTCCCCTTCGAGAATGCCCATTATTCTTAAGATTCCTCTCCTGATGATATCAGCTAGTTCTTGTATTTCTCTTTCATTATTTTTCATTCTTCAGTTTCTCTCTTCTTCCTTCTGATTTATCTGTAGATCTCTGTCTTTAATATCTCTGATCCTTTCATCCATTTGGTCAACTCTGTATCTCAAACTTGCACTTTCATTTTTCAACTCTTACAATGTGTGTTTTGGAATTCTTGTTTTGTTTATTTCCAGAAGACCTATTCTGTTCTTTCTGAGGGTTTCAATCTCCTTGCTATGCTCATCTAGTTGTGTTTTTTTTCAACTCTTGAAATTATTGATATGACTTGCTTTGGAACTCACTGAGTTTTTTCAGAAATACTGTCCTGAATTCTCTGTCATTTAAGTTGCATATTTCTATGTCTGTAACTTATTTCCTGGAGATTTTTCGCTTTCTTTCTAAGATGCCTTGTCACTTTGGTTGTTCATGGTGTTTTATGGACTATTTCTCTTCCTGGGCATTAATGGAAATATATTCGGCTTTTTGTCCAGAAAGATTTATTATATAAAGATCTCTCCTTAGCCTGTTGCAAAGAAGGCACTTTTATTTTGGTTTCCAGTAGGTGGCGTCTAAGCCTCTTGGATCACTGCTTTATATAAAGCCTTGATAATGTCTTTTTATTTTCTTGTAGCTATTCAATCATGCTGGCTACTCTCAGTTTCAGTCCCTGTCAGTGCTAGCAACAGTTTTGGTAGTGTTTGCTCAGATTCTCCTGCATTTTTGCAGTGTTTGATCTCGGAGGGTATGGGAGGAGGGGGCCTCTGGGTTGGGGGCTGTGGGCTGCATCTCAGCCTTGGTTTTGCAACTGCAGCTGGTAAAACTCAACTGTTGTTTCTCTGCCATCCCTCTTCTCTGCTCTCTGCCCAGATGACTGGGCCCTGCCACCGACCATGTAGAGCTTACAGCACTTCCAGGCAGGGCTTTTCGGGGAATTTGCTACACCTTCTCTCCTCTCCCTCCTCCTACAAAGAGCTCCGGCTGCAAGAGGCAGCTTCTTTTTTTCTCCTAGTACACCGCCCTACACCCGGGGTTCTGACCTGTGGTAGCTCTTATGTGCAGATCCCATGCTCAGACGTGCTGGTGTGCAGTTTGGGTGGTTTTTGTTGAGTTTTAGATGTTCAGCTTATTGTTTCAAGAAGAGAGGTCCGGGGATATCTCTCACTCTGCCTTGTCTCTCCAAAACCTGTCTTTCTATTTTTTAAATGAGGAAACATAGGCTCAGGAATATTAATTACTTTGTTGAAGACCTGCCATTATTAAGTGGTGGAGTATGGCTCTAAATTCATAGATATAACTTCAAATTCTACAGGGCTTTCTACCATATACAAGCAGTAAAGTTCACTGGTTAAAAATGTGGACTGTGATGCCATGCTGCTTGGCTTGAAGTCTCAACTTTGTTACTTACTAGTACTGTGATCTTGAGTAAGTTTCTTAACATTGCTGTATCTGTCTCCTCATCTGTAGATCCAGAGAAACCATATTTCATGAGGTGTTGGGCTAAATGAGCTACTATATTTATAACATTCAGACTAAGATATAGATTATTTTTATATTCTTTGGTTGCTGTGAAAAAGAAACTGTAAATCTTTGACCTTCAAAAACTTGCTGTAGGCAATTTGTACTTCCAAAGAGTTTGCAATAATTTAATTTTTCTCACAGCAGCTTAGTGCTTCCTATCAGACCTCTATCTTTTAATCTCTGACTGAGATGAGGATCGACTGTGTAGAAACATTTCCACTTCATGCAATTCATGACCTTCCTCATCATATCTGAAAATATACATAATAATGCTATTTATTTTTATTTACCTGCATGCTTTGGATACTTTAGGTCTCCTCCTCATGGCAACCTCACGATCAAGTGCTCTTCTCCCTATTTCATGGATGAAGATGATACAGATCATAAAACTGAGATGATTTTATGTTAATATAGCTGGTATGTAGCAAGATGAGATTTGAAGCCAAATCTGAATATGTCCTATGCTTGCCTCCAAATCATGATATTCAACCAGCGTTGATTTCTGTCTCCTTGGTGAACTGGTGAGGTTCAATCCACATAACTATCATCTTCCCTGAGTTTTATCAACTGAACACATATTTTACAAAGCCTTTTCTACACTCCACTTTGCTAGATGTTATGTGAACAGGGATGAACATGGGCATAATCTCTGCATGAAGCTCACAGCCTAAGGGGGTGGTATACGATTGTACACTTGATATGTTCTAAGAAGGAATGATTAAGATGCTAGAATGGAGAAAATTGAGGAGGGTCAATGGATAGTACAAGGGCACTCTGAAGAAATGAAACTGAAACTGACAATGAGAAGGAGGCAACATGTGAAGAGTTGGGGAGGGCTTCCTGGCAGAGGAGGAACACATGCACAGATCCTGAGACAAAACTAAAGAATGTGAACCAGAAGAAAACATGTGTAGTCGGGGAGAATAAAGATGGAGTGGGGGTGGGGTAGAGACTGGGATAGGAATTAGTGGAAGGGGCTGGAAGAATGGACTGGGGCCATATCATTCAGTGGGCTATAGTGAGGTGTTAGGTTCCGAGTCCTACAGAGCCCATGGCAGCCCTTGTTGGTAGATAGCCATCATCACATTGCATTGTCATCATATGCTTATTTATTTGTTTCCCTGCCAGATCATGAGTTCTTAGAAGCCTAAGACAGTGTTCAGAAAAAAGTGGACATTCAGCAAATTGAACAAATGAATGAATGAATTGCATCTGATAACACTGCAATTCTAGAAGATTTTTATTAAATATAGACATAATAAATTTGGAGTAAAAAAGGAAATGAGTAATGTTTCTCCTGGCTAAAATCCAAATCAATCTGATATATTTATAGATATATATTTACATTTATGTAAAGTAAATGGGCATTATATATTAATCATTGTCACCATCATTAATGGCTTATAACTGGGCTCAATGCTTCATATTCGACCCATTTAATTTTCATGACAGCAAATACATAACATTAACTATTAATTTCCATTTTAGAGACAAATAACAACAACAATAAAAATAACCTAGGTAGAGTTTAAATAAATTATCAGGTATTTTATTCAAAGTCTGTGTGCTTGGCAACTTTATATGTCTCTCAAGACAATTATCCTTGGAAATTTTTAAAGTTTAAATATATAGAACAATATATAAATGTAACAGTCATTGAAAACAAATGAGCAATAGTGAACTTCAAAAATAAAAACATTGAATTTTTAGCAATAATGGTTAATAAAAAGATAAAATTTGATAGAATTATATTATTAATGATTAGAAAACAAAGAAAAAGCAAAGCACTCAATGCATTAAATTGGTGTTTTGCAGATCCATTTGCTTTAATTTCTTTATTTTCATTATGTTGCTTGTATATTACACAAAAATTAGGAAAAGGGAAGAAGGGAAGCAAGGGGAGGTAGAATTTTCTAGAGATGGCAGACCAACAAGCTGGGTAAACAAGTCATTATTCGTATTCATTAAACTTTTCCTATTACTATTACCAGTTGACTGTCTAGAAGGCCTTCTTTTTTTCTCCTGCTGTTTAAGTAATTCCTATTCATTCTTCAGCACTCAGATCAAATTCCTCTCAGTCTTGGGAGCCCTACCTGGCCTTCTGGGCACCTATACAACATTTGTTTCCTTCTTACAATTTATAAAATGTTCTAGCCTTTTTTTTTTTTTCTAATTTATCCAATGCAGAAACAAAACCGTGCACTTAGTAGGCAGTTTATAACTAGTTGCTGAGTAAAGTAATAAATTAAGTATCCTGCCCAATCATTCTCTTTTAATGTGAATGCTGGTAGGCAGTGAGCAAAAGGAACAGAAACATATTCGGATGTGCCAGACACTGATCTGGATACTTTGTTTGAATTATTACATTTAGTCTTCATAGCAGCAGTATTGAATATGTATTTCTATCCCCATTTTATATACGGGGAAACAGGCTCAAAGAAGACAAACTGTTCAAATTAGTAAGAATTAACTTAGCACTCTTGAGGGAAACAAGACAGTCATGGAAAACACAGAGTACTGGGGATTTGGGGAAAGATAAAAAATAAGAGGAAATAATGCGAAGCATCATTTAGAATGAAAGTCTGTAATGAAATCTCTGTTCCCATGACCCAAGGTTGCTCTATGGGGCAGCTTAGCATAAAAGTTAGATAATGACAGCTGAAGCCAGCTTGCCTTGGTTTGAATCTCAGCTCTACTACTGTCTACCTGTGTGACACTGAGAAAATTCCATAACCTTTTGAGATTCAGTTTACTTATCTATAAAATGGATATGATAATTATAGTATTTACCTTACAAGGATATTATGAGACTGAACTGAGATAATAGGTGTGATGAGCTTAAACTCCTTGGCACTTCGAAAGCAGAAAAGTATAAACTATTATTATTCAGTGCTTTCATCAGTAATGAAAAAAAGAGACAAAGTTACATGTTAAACAGAATACTGCCTTGTGGGACAAAGACAAATAAATACATTATTAATTGTGGAAAACAAAATACTCAAGAATGATATTGGCAGCTAGTGATTATGTAACACTCTCCACAAGGCATTGTGTTGAGCTCTCACCAGCATCACCTTGTTAATCCTAACAATCCCACTAGGAGGCAAGACCTCTTTTAAACATGTTTTGATTGATGTTGTTTATTTACACTGAAGAAAACAAGGGTTAGAGAACTGATATGAATTGACCATGGTTACAGAGTAAATAAGTAAAAGAGCTGGGATTAAAATCCAGATTTATCTTGTGCTAAAACTTGTGTCCAAAGCTCTATGCTGAGCTACCCTACAAGTCCGCTTCTTCCTCATGAGAGTCTGTCAGCTGCTACATTACATGACTTGAATAATGCCCTCCAACAACCAAGGCAGGGGCAGAGGGAATCAATTTGTTTTGTGTTATTCCAGAGGGCATAAAGAACATAGCATAAAAGGAAGGAACTTTGGCTCAACATTAGAGAAGTTCTTTAGTTATAATGAGCCACCTGTGGAATCTGAGAACTATAACTGGACTTACAAGTTAGAGAGGCATTGAAGTTTACCTCCATTTCTTTCCAGCTAGAGCAACGAATACACTAAGATTCTCTAATTCTCAATTTTCTCATTCGTAAAGTTGATAAAATAATCCTTAATTTACTTGGTTGTTTAAAAAATAAGATTATGTAGACAAATTGCTGATAGTCAACATGTCTTTGCTCCTTTCAATTACTGCATTTTAAAGCAATTAGATCTGTTCAATAATGCAGTGGGAGGTATTGATTCCCAGGCCCATCCCGCATCACTAGAAATGCACATGCAGAGAGTGGATGGCTAAATAATAGGGACCTGTAGTGCCAACTCAACCTTCAATGGAAAGCACTTCAAGGACTATCCAACGCTAAGATTCTGTGAAATTAGGAAGGACAGATAATGTGATAAAAAGTAAAACCAAGATTCAAGATAACCTCAACAGTTTGGGGAGTTAAAATTAAGGGGGTGAAATGGAACAGGGGTAAGCATAAAAAAAATTTGCATTTAAATTAGAAATAAACAATAGCAATAACAACAACGACACATTCTTGCTTGTATAGAACAATGTAGGAAATATGGTTTGGCCATGGTGAGAGTGAAAACATGCTTAAGTGTTTTGCTGATCACAAGCTTAACATGTGACTCAGTTTTTAAAACAAACAAATAAACAATAAAAAATATCCTTGACTAATTTAGTATGAATTGTATTTTAGAGATTTAGGGTCTGAGCCAGGGAACTTACTGTCCCACTCTATCATGCACACCTTATTGGAAGAAAATTTCCTTCTAAAGTCAGCACATAGGTGAAACATTTTACATAGCCAAAACCAACTTTGAAAATTCCTTATTCTACACATAAGGTACAGTATGCATGGTCTGGGGGTATATATAACCTTGTTAGACAACTCTTATGCACAATAAAATTTAAACACAGAAGGGCTAAATTATGTCAAAAATAAAAGTCTTACCATTTTACCTTTCAAAATTTTAACAAATCTCTAGTGGTAAATGGGAGATGGATAATTTTAAAGTGTTCCTGCTTGTCTCTGGGATTTACTCAATTAAAAAAATTATTAAGCCTTTATAACTTATAAATAGATTGTCGAGCATATTAAATGAGACAATAACTAAGCATTAAATTTTAAGAGAAAAATGGACAAACCAAAGATCACTGACCAGGGTTTTGATAAATTAGATATCATGCCATAAAGCAGAATTTAGCAAACTATGGCCTGTGGGCAAAATATGGCCTGCAGCTGGTTTTTGGACACCTACAAGTGAAGAAAGTATTTTACATTATTAAAAGACTGTAAAAAAGAAAAAAAAAGAAGAAGAAGAAGAATACATGGTAGAGACTATATACAGTCTGTAAAGCCTAAAATATTTATTCTCAGGCCCTTTCCAGAAGTTTTCTGCCTAAGGATGTTATTAGAGATTCACCACCACAAAGAAGACCAATCTCCGCCATCTCAGGGTCCATGCTCCTTGCCATGCCTCACAAGTCCCCTTCTCCACTGTCACCTTCTCCAGTATCTCCAGTGTCACCTGTTGCTCTCAAAATACTGGTCTACAATTTTCCACCCCCAGCACACTATTTCATTCCTCTGGGCCTTTGCTGGCCCTTTTCCCCAGTAAAATTCATCTACTCTTGATGTTTCTACTTCTCTAAAAAACTCTGCCTTCTTCCCCTCTGTGCTTAAGAGCACACATGCAGACTTCTTGCTTTGTAACAGACTTGAATGCAAGTCTTTGTCTTAGTGATTTCTCCATCTAGATTCTAGAGTCTAGATGGAAAGCTCCTATAACATAGTGGCACGAGTTATTCATTTATTGTTTTAGCACCTAACACTGTGCCTAGAACCTGGTAGGCTTATAATAAATGTTTTCTAAACCAAAATAAATGTATTTAAATATTAGTGGAGCTGACAGTGCAAGGAGGTGGTGGACTGCTTTAGGAAGCCATCAGAAAGCAAAAATGAGAATCATGAAAGAAAGTGACTTGTTCAAATTCTCATTAGAAGCCAAAAATAGATAAGGAAATAGATTTAGCACCAGGAAGATCTGACTTTGAATTTTGACAATATGTCTTAATTTCAATCTGAGACTTAAGAAAAAGGAATTCACTGTTAGAGCCAGTTTTCTCATTTCTAGCCTACAGACTTTAACATCTGCCTCACAGGGATGTTGGAAAGATCAAGACCAGTATATTATTAGAAAGGCCAACACTGTCTTACACATAGTAGGTAGTCAGTTTCCTTTTACGTCTCGTTAATTCCTCATAACCTCCATTTCCTCCTCAACACCACATCTCTCCTCACTGCACCTGGAAAAAACAGGCAAATTTCAAAAAAAAACTGCTTCAAACATTTCATCAAAATGTCCCCTGACTTATTATACTACCCTTGGAGGATAAACACTAGGGTTCTGTCAACAAAAGCAGGCTATGCATTGAGAGAAGACAGTTCATAGTAATTTGGTCAAGCAAAATTGTAACAATAAAGGTCCAAACAACACTTCATCTCCCTGTCGGTTGTCTTGAAAGGGAGATTAGTTTTTCCCTCAATCTTGGCATATCCAATTAAGGTAGACTTACAAGCCAGGCAGGTGTAAAGTGTAAGCCAACCCTAGTTCGCATTAGTGATTATCAATGGAAAGCTACACAAAAGCAATGACTTGGTTCCACTGTTGCCCTGGCAACCATCAGCCTACAGAGGCACAGCCGACACTAACATGAAAGCTTGACATCTTTGTCCCCCAAAAAGATGGCTTCTCTTTCTTCATTTTCCTGGTTACTTTTAAAAATTTTATTTTTCAATTACAGTTGACATACAATATTATTTTAGTTTCAGGTGTACAAGATAGTGATTAGACATTTATATAACTTGCCAAGTGATCACTCTAAGTCTAGTATCCTTCTGACATCATACATAATTATTGCAATATTACTGACTATATTCCCTATGCTGTACTTTACATTTTCATGACTGTTTTTATAACTGCAGTTTGTACTTCTTAATCCCTTCACCTTTTTCACACATCTTCCCAATGTCTCTCCCATCTGATAACCATCAATTTGTTCTCTGTATCTATGAGTTTGTTTCCACTTTGTTTGTTCATTTACTTTGTTTTCTAGATTCCACATATAAGTGAAATAATATAGTATTTGCCTTTCTTTGTCTGACTTATTTCACTCAGCATAATACCCTCTAGGTCTATCCATGTTGTTGCGAATGGCAAGATTTCATTTTTTTTTTTTTGGCTCAGTAATATTGCATTGTATACACGCACCTCTTCTTTATAAATTTGTCTACCGATGGACACTTAGATTGCTTCCATATTTTTGACATTGTAAATAATACTGCAATGAACATAGGGGTGCATATATTTTTTTGAATTAGTGTTTTAGATTTCTTGGAATAAGTATCCAGAAGTGGAATTGCTGGGTCATATGATAATTCTATTTTTAATTTTTTCAGGAACCATCATACTGCTTTCCATAGGGGCTGCACTAATTTACAATCCCACCAACCGTGCACAAGGGTTCCCTTTTCTCCACATCCTCTCCAACACTTGTTTGTTGATTTACTGATGACATTGTGATAGGTGTAAGGTGATAGCTCATTGTGGTTTTAATTTGTACTTCTCTGATGATTAGTGATGTTGAGCATCTTTTCGTGTGTGTATTGACCCTCTATGTGTCCCCTTTGGAGAAATGTCTATTCAAGTCCTTTGTCCATTTTTTAACCAGATCATTTGCTTTTTTTTAGTGTTAAGTTGTATAAGTTCCTTATATAGTTTGGATATTAACCCCTTGCCAGATATATCATTTGTGAATATCTTCTCCCATTCAGTAGGTTGTCATTTCATTTTGTTCATTATTTCTTTCACTATGTAAAAAGCTTTTACTTTGACACAGTCCTATTTGTTTATTTTTTTCTTTGTTTCTCTTACTCAAGGAGGCATATTAAAAAAAAATATATTGCTGAGATCAATGTCAAAGAATTTCTTGCCTATGTTTTCTTCTAGGAGTTTTATGGTTTGGGGTCTTACATTTAAATCTTTAATCCATTTTGAATTTATTCTTGTACATAGCATAAGAAAGTGATCCAGTTTCATTTTTTTGTATGTATCTCTCTAATTTTCTCAACATCATTAATACTTTGAGTTTGTCATTGCAACCCTCCAAATCAAATATGTCTCATCAGCTGCTTATCATTTGAGAATCTACCCAAGACTTACATTGATAATTGTATATCTTTTATGAATAGGTATTGAGTACCTACTACATGCCAGGCAGTACATAAGATAAGCAACCTTCCATCTATAAAAGTAAACTCATTTCACTCCTTTCCTCTTTCCTTCTTCCTTCCTTCCTTTTTTTCCTTCTTTCATTTAGTCATTCAACAACGTTACTGAGGAAATTTTGTATGTCAGGCACTGTGCTTGACATAGCTGATGCAGAAATAAATAAAAACTAGTCCTTGCCTTCAGGAAGTTCTCAGTCATATGGATAAGCCATAAGAATATATGAACCATAGGCAAATGAAAATGTGTCCATAATAGTATCTTACAAAGATGTTATAAGGCCAACATAAGAAAATGGTTCAGAAATTTGAAAAAGTAGAAGTAGAATGCCAAAATAAAAATGCAGTGTTATTTTTTTAACTAAATTGCTAGTTAATTCTTTTATCTATTCATTTATTTATTCACATTTTTTTAAATAAATTTAATGTAAAAGAAGCTCAATGAAGAATAATAATAAGTTCAGAAAAGAGAGAGGATATGAAACAGAAAGAGAAAGAATGACTAAGGATAGGCTGGGGGAGTAATTAACATTTACTAAGTCTCAACTACAAATCAAGCACTATATTTGATCTAATTTGACCTTCAAAAAGCTTTTTTAATATTTATTTTTCAATTAGAGTTGACGTTCAATATTATTTTATATTAGTTTCTAAAAAACTTTTGAAGTTTTTTCTTATTATTAATAATTCTATTTTATAGATTATCGATCAGATGAGAAATTTTTGTTTTAAGTAGTCTAACTCATTTGGAATCAACAATCCTTACATTTAACTAGTCTGACTTCAAAGTCTGTGCTCTTGTTATTATGCCATGAGAGAGAGAGAGAAAATGCAAATTTATGAAATGAGACAAAAAGAAATGTACCATAAGCATGGCACTTGAAGAAGAGATGATAATAACTGTTGGCACTCAGGGCTATCTATTTCCTTTGGAAGCCCTTGATTTGGGAATATTTAACCTTTAATTTAGCAGAGACTCTGACAATCAAAAAACGCTGATTACCTCTTGACGTTGTTTTTAGTTTCATGACAATCCCCATAAAAAAACAGCTTTCAAAGATACGTAAAAATAAAAGGAAAGGTAAAATCAGTGAAAGGAAAAGGATTCTTTTAAAATAGGGCTGAATAGCACAGTTAGACATGTGGTGCACTGAAGCCACTTATGGGGACAGCATAAGAAAATCAAGGCAGGAATTGGCATGCTGCTTATTTTATGGATAAGAAAATGACTCGAGGAGGCTACATGACTTGTCTAAGCTCTGATGCCTCTTACTTGATTAAAACCACCAGTTACTTCTCTTTTCATGTGTAAGAAAGAAAAGAAAGAGAGAGAGAGAGAGAGAGAGAGAGAGAGAGAGAGAGAGAGAGAGAGAGAAGGAAGGAAGGGAAGGGAAGGAAGGAAGGAAGGAAGGAAGGAAGGAAGGAAGGAAGGAAGGAAGGAAGGAAGGAAGGAAGGAAGAAGGAAAGACGGAAAGATCGAAGACGGAAAGATGGAAGGAAGGAAGGAAGGAAGGAAGGAAGGAAGGAAGGAAGGAAGGAAGGAAGGAAGGAAGGAAGGAAGGAAGGAAGGAAGAAGGGAAAGAAAGAAAGAGAAAGAAAGAAAGAAAGAAAGAAAGAAAGAAAGAAAGAAAGTTGTTGTGAAAGAAAGAAAGAAAGAAAGAAAGAAAGAAAGAAAGAAAGAAAGAAAGAAAGAAAGAGAAAGAAAGAAAGAGAAAGAAAGAAAGAAAGAGAAAGAAAGAAAGTTTGAAAGAAAGAAAGAAAGAAAGAAAGAAAGAAAGAAAGAAAGAAAGAAATAGAAAGAAAGAAAGGAAAAAAGAAAGGAAAAAAGAAAGGAAAAAGAAAGAAAGAGAAAGAAAGAAAAAGGAAATTGCTAGTGAACTTTAAGAAAATGTGGTTGTGTAGTATTGGCAATGAATATTTTAGGCCCCGAATTAGGATTCTAGGACCTTGCTGCTCAAAGTGTGGCCCATGGACTGGCAGTATCAGAATTACCTGGGAACTTGATAGAAATGCAGGCTCCCAGAATCTGCACGTTAAAGTTTGAGGATCCCTGAGAAGAAATGACAGCTGTTATAAAATGAAGATGGCCTTTGGGGCTAAGTTCACCTGGATTTAAATCTCAGTACAAATATCTGAGCCATGAGACTGATTTGGACAGTGAGGAAAGAAAGGGAGAAGCACTCAGGGTGAATATGCAGCTTGGGTGTAAGTGTAGAGGTTTAACTGGACTTGGCAGGTTTAAGGGCAGCAAGTGACCTAATGTGTGGCCCAATGTTCTTCCTGAAATGTGAAGATTAGCTAGAAATAGGACTTAGATGTGAGGATAAATATTCTACTGTTATTCTCTTGTGAATGGGAAAATTAATTGCTAATATCACAACCACACTAAAACCATTTCTTTTTGTATATTATTTTAGTGCTTAACTGTATCTGATACATAGGTACTCAATAATTATTTGCTGACTGAATAAATCAATATAAACTATTTTCATGTCCATCATCTCCTGAGGTGTTTCCAATACCTCTGAGAGATAAAAAGAATGAGGATTATTTTTACATTTTCATTACTATTTAATAGAAAACCAAAGTTTGGGTGGAGAAAATGATTCTGTTATTAATTGCCGTAATCAGATTTCAAATTTAAGCTTTAGGACTCCAAAGTCCTCTTTAACTCTCTTTTTAGCCAAGAAAGCCTCAGTTCCTTGGCTTCATGCTTTTGCCAGTTCACAACTGTGATCTCATCTTGAGAACAAAGTACACGTAGAGAACGAGGGGAGAAAAAGATGCCCTAGTGTGTCATGGTAACCAGTCCTTTCCTTTGTAGAAGTCCACTGTGTGGCTTTTTGGGCCACCATTCTTTGTATCTCCCAAAGGTAGGAGAGTGCCCTCTGCTAATTAAAGCTAACAAGCATTATTTGTACATCTTGCTCTGCCATCAAGCTGGGCACTGTGTCACCAGATAACCTTTCCCCAGTTCTGATTGATAGTTACTATATTACATTTCACTCAGAGTGGAACTTAAAGCAATTCAACTAATGAAAAGACTTACCAAGAGAAAGAGAAAATTAATAAAACAAACAACTTAGTGACCAAGTATTTAATAGATTTAATTTGTGACTATATGCCAATTTCACTTTACTGATGACTGAAGTTGCTTCTATGAAGGTAATACCCATACGTGAAAAGAAAAAATTCCCAGAATGAGAAATTTTTCCAGAAGACTGTGTGGTATAATGAAATACATGGACTTAGGAATCAAACTGAAACAATTGCCAGTTCTGGCATTACTACCACCACCACTCCCCACTAACTAACTAGTTCATGTTTCCCAAACACTTATGATGTGCAGGGAAAGTGTTAAGTATATCAACAGGCATTATTTCACTTAATTCTCACAACTACCCTGTTATACCTGAAGATGTGGGTAACAAGTTCAAGAGGTTTCAGAATGTGTTCCAGTCATGGCTGGAAAGAGGTATAGTTTCAAATCCAGTCCTCCCCATCTCTAGAGCTCATTCCCTTAACCATGAACATTATGTCCTTTCTATACAACTTTGGTGATTTTGAACCAGTTATTTAAACTCTTGATTTAAAAACAGGAAGATAACAGATGCAAAGATCAATACCTAATGCATACAAAAGTGCTAGAAGAATGCATGGCACACAGTAGGTACTCAATAAATATTAGCATTGTCTTTCTTTCTTGAGAAGTCCTAGAAGGGAGGAGGGGTGAGGCTGTCATCTAAACAGCTCTGTAAGGCTTGCAGAGTTTTTGATTGCAAACATCATTTTTACTGGAGCTAATCAACAGCATTTTCAGTTCCCACCCTGGCTTTGTAGGCAGTTCTGACAGGACCATGGGATCTACTTCAGAACACAGGAACTCTCTTTTTTAGTGGTGCCACACACTTGCTAAGTCACACCAAAAATACTACCGACAGGCTTGGTAACACAACTTCAATTTAGAGAGCCTCTGATGTTTACTCTTGGCTAATCTGTGGCAAAGATTTCAGCTTCATAGTGACTCTTTTCCCTTCAATTTACTTCACTTTGGCAGAGAAAAGTAACACAAATAAACCACTGCCAGCCTTTTTCATATTCAACAGTAAAACAAGAGGAGCACCACCCATGTTCCAGCTTTGCTGTGAGAAGCGAATGAGATGAATGCTGCATGTGTTACTCATGGTAGGTGGCGTCTAATTCTTAGTTGGCGCTTTTAAGGGTTGTAAGTCACGAGGGGGTGGCAAATCAGCTCTTTCTTTGCCTCTGGACCATTCCAAATAAAATATGTATGTAAATGATTTTTCTGGGAATGCCTGTTCTGCTATGCAAATGAGGAGTCCAAAGATAGCTTTTCCATTTAAAAATAAGAGCTGATAGATGAAGTGATGGCCAACTCATTTTCAGAAAGTTTATAAAACAGTCTTATAAGAGCCAGAGTTAATAAATAGAATTCAAGGGGAAGGAGAGGTTAAGAAGAGAGAAAAGCATTCAGTCTAGAGAAGAGGTATCAAGGATTTGTTTGCAATTTTTAAACAAATGGACAGTTATTCAAAGAAGCCCAAATTCAGAATGCAGCTCTCTATAGTAGACAGATGTAAAGGCAACTGAGTCAATGAAGCATAGTCTTAAGCAATAAGGCAATGTGAAAGAAGATACTCTGAGTAATGTAAGTGAACATGCCCTAACATAATTTAATAAGGTCAAAGACCCTGCACCCCTGAAATGCATCTGTGCCCTGTAGCCCTCATCAGGGAATTTTAAGATTTTTGGCTGATACCTAAGTATTGTGTTTTAGAACTCTGAATGACCTTTTAACCAACATAAACTTCAGTTTATTTCTCACTTCTTAAATACGGATGATGTATAATGTCACCCTTTACTTGGCAGTTATCATGGTTATTTTTTTAGGTACTTTTTAGATGTAATGTCACTAAATTATAACAAATTTCTGAGATAGCTATCACTATTTCTGTACACTATACCATAAAACTGAGGCTTAGATACTTAAGCAAGTAACTTTCTAAGCCCCACAGTTAGCAGGTGGCAGAGCCTACATAAACATTTGAGATTGTCTGACTCTAAAACTTGTTATTTTCAATATATGATACTAACTACCTCAAAAAAAATTCATAAGGTAATGAACATGGAAGCAAGTGGCATTGTAGTTAGCACATAACTAGCATTCAATAAATGCTTGTTGAATCTGAGGCCAAAATGATAAGGAACTGCCCATCTTACACTACATACCACATATAATTAACTTTAAAACGACATAAGGATGGTTTGGCAAACACACTATTTGAATGAAAAGTAGTCACCATGAGAAACTGGATACTCTCCCTAAGATGTTGCCCTGTTCAAGGTATTTCTCAACTCTCCCTGGTGAATCATAATTGGAGTTTGAAACACAGACCATTACTGACTTACATCAGAGTAAATTTTTATTTTTTGGAAGGCAGCTTGGGCGTTTGAAATGGCCATTTTGACAATTAAGGTGAATAATTTAGGAGAGGACCACTGAGTGGATGGGACAGTCTGGGACGGAGACCCAAACTAGAAGGGCTGTGAGACTGCTCCACAGCCACCGAAGAAGCGGTGTTTACATCTTAGAGTTCTCTTAAAGTCAAACGTTTCTACTTTTAAGAAAACATTTAATGGCCATTTGTATAGCAAAACATAAAAAATAATAGAATAACATAAACCATAAAGGGCTTGGGTTTGTGTATCAAAAAGATCTAGAGGTAGGTTCCATCTCCACCTCCACACTGAGCTGTATTATCTCATTTCCATTCTGAGTCAATTATGTCAAGAGCAATAACAATTTATTCCTTGTTGGATTTTTGTGGATGTTAAATGAGGTGATGTATATGAAATCACTCCTTACAGTGCCTACATGGTAACAATACAAACATTGTCTGCGCCCTGCCTTTTTTCTTAGATTTCCTGATTCTTAGTTGTAAAAACAATGGCTCTGAGGTTATGACAGATGTGATGACCTTTCTACCACCCTGCTTCTTTTTGTGACATGATTCACTTGTCATTTTGGGATATAATTTAATTCTAAAAGTAGGACTGTGAGCACTTGAGACCCAGTTGAAGTTATTCAATCAGAAAAAGGTCATGATAACATATAAATATTGAAAAGAATGATAATTAGGCAGAGAAAACAGCAAAACACATTTAAAAGGCACGAAACAATTTTTAAATGTTAACACCCCAATTTAGTAATGTTTACACTACTTTTAATAGTTCATATTTCAAGCCGTATTTCTGGTGTAAAGAAGAAAAGGATTTACTTAGAAGAAATTTTAGAAATGCACATACACACACTATCATACGTGCATATGTACACAAATGAGTGACTGTTACTTGGGGATGTAGCCATCACTAATGACTCTAACACTCCTCAGAACTATTTACAAGATAACCTAACAAGTCAAAAAAATACAGCACTGAGAAAAAAACAGGACATCGTAATAAGCCTATTTCAATTAGCAGTTGGCGAATCTCAGAGGTTCAGGATTCTAGTCTAGATGTTTATATGATGCCTTTCAGTCTGAGAAAGAAATCTTTGGAAAACAAGTCCAAATAACAGGCCTTGAAACAGGCCTTGAAGTACAGATCGGGCTTGTACTAACTATGCAATTATTTAGCTCTTCTGAGCCTCTGTTTCCTGATCTGTATCATGGGAATAAACATAACATGTGTATTATAAGGTTGTTCAAATAAATAAAGCCATAATTATAGCATGTAGTACATAGTAATTAGTTACAAATGTTATTCCTCTGCTCCTATCTCATTTTCTATGGTGCCAGAAAATACTTATTTTATCATGCACATTGACTAATCCTTTCAAGCATCTGTGCATAATAAGTAATATTCATGTTTAATACTACATACTTTTTATATAGTAGTATTAAACTACTATAAACTACTATATAGTTTTTAGTGTGCAGAACACTTCCACAACCATTATCTAAATTGGTCTTCACCAAGACCCTGTAAGTAAATTAAATGAAGAAGCTGATACCAATTGGGCAAATAAACTAAGGCACAGGATACAGATTCATGGAGATCCATAACTATACCCTAAATCTTCTAGTTCTTAAAAAACATGAGGTTTCTTCTGCTTCTGCCTATGACACACTAACTGGTACTATACTTATCCTCCCACTGAAAAATAAAAAATTACAACTGGAAGGAATACACGAGGGTACTGTTTTCAGACACTAGACAATAGGCAATACAAGACTGATTCTTGAGAGATAAAGTGAGCCAAATATTTGCTCCAGCTTTCTGGCTAGGTTCATTTTCTGGACTGCAGCATAGTAAAGTGGAACCCAAAAGAAAGCATGGCTAAGGAGGCAGATTTGGAGCTGCTGATGTATTTGGGCAGGTATTTGAGAAGCTCATGGTATTTCAGAGGGTGAATGAACTATGCAGAGGGTGAACTACAGAAGTATGAATGATAGTTCCTAATGGCACTATTATGATGTGTTAGGCTGTGCATGATTGGAACAAGCACATAATAAGCCTAGCGGAGAGTAACTGCTGTGTGGCTGAGAGCTAAACAGAAATAGTGGTTGCGTAGGACAGGGGATGATAAAGTTTTGTCCCATCTAGTATGCAGATGTTGCTGAGTTCCTCAGACATCCAGCTGAGACCCAAACTATGTAGAAGCAAGAAAGAAAAAAAAAAGCAAAAAGCAACAAAATTTAAAAAATAATAATAGAAAAATTAATCCAAAATTCAGTTCCTTGCAAACATTAATAAAATTGATAACCCCCTAACAAGACTGATCAAGAAAATGTTTTTTTAAAAAGAAGTCAAAAAGCCAGCTTTATACTGCCTTTTCCACTACACTATCTGTCTCATTAATGGGGATGAGGATCCAGAGGTAGGACCTTCGTTAACAGCTTGTAACAGCTTGTGCACTATCCCGGGATATTTCTCCACGGACGAAAAATACCAACATGACAAACAATACTAATAAGGCCTTATTTCTGTGGAGCACTCTTCTATATCATCCTTTATGAGACCCTAGCACCCCTATAAAGACGAGTAGATTTCTAGGTAACAAAGAAGTTAATGCAGGCTCAGAGACACCAAGTCTCTGGCCAAATTCAAATGGCTAAAAAGGGACCAAGGCAGAACAAGGACCAATATTTTAACTGCAGTCTTATTTTCATATTGAAAAAGGTTAGAAAAATAGTTAGTACTGAGGACTTTTCCCCACCATCTTTCAGTGATGATGCTTGGCAAGAATGATTCTGTTTCTTTGATGATAATTTGTTTATTACTAAGGGAAGGAAATTTCCATTATTTTAAACAGTTGGCACACACCAACAAAGAAAGCTCTGTGTCTCAGCCAGATTGCAAGGTCTTCTTCTTGCTGTCTTTTTAGTTTCAAATTAAATAGATATTACAAGTAAACCTTAGGGGTTGCTTAACAACTAAAATGAAACGTAAACATACATGAAACCCCAAAGAAAATAAAATTCAATATAAATTCCTCCATATTTCAATGAGCTCATTAGTCAACAAGAAGTGAATGAAACTCTAACAAGGTAACATGAGTCACTAACGAAATAACATATCAATCATTTTTAATTAGCATACTTTTTATAATCTAAAATAGTTTCCTTTTCATTTCAAAGAAGTCCTTTCAGCTGCTTTTCAATTTTTGTTTTGAATTCAAGAGATAAGGATCCTAATTATAGTTTGTTTTTTAGTTGGTATTTTTTTCCGTGTTAAGAGAGAAATAAGAAAGGAAGAATCATATTTCTGACCCAAGACAGACCCTCGGGAGAAAGGAGGTTAGAAATTTTGGCTCCAGTTCTGAGGTAAACATTCCTGGAAGACTGTGGTGCATCTGGAAGACACTAATTCTTTATCATTTCTAATCCCCCTAATCTTAAAACACATGCTGGAGCCAGATTGCTTGGATTCAAACTGTTATCAGCTGTGTGACATAGGACACATTACTTAACCTGTCTGGGCTTTAGTTTCCTTACCTGTAACACAGGGCTGTTGTGAAGACTGAATGGGATAATACATAAAATGTGTGAAAGAGTTGTGTGCCTTTATTGGCTATTGGTATTATTATTACTACCCAATTTCTTCCCAGTTGTTTTCTCTTCTCCATTCCCTACTACCGCTGTAACTCAGGGAGGCCAGTGGCAAAATCTTTAACACCTTGTGTTTGGGAATCAGAAAATTTAGGTTTGGAATTCAGCCATGCCACTCTTCCACCATGGGATCTTCATCAGCAATTTATCTTTGTGAACTTCAGTTTCATTATCTTTAAATTGAAGGTAAAATTTGTTTCTATCTTGGAGAGATGTTTTTCCACTTTGTTCAAGCTATTCTTTTCCTTTATGCTATGCACTCATTTAAGCATCCTTGACTCAATTGCTAACTCCAATGTACACTTGTCTCAACTCCTCTCTTTTGCAAATATTTGTAGCCCTTTCTCGTGCCTTTTTTTTTTTTGACCTTGAGTTACAGCTGTTTATAAAGATAACATAACTCTTTTCTGTTACTCTGCAAGCTCCTTGAGGGAATAACTCAAGCCATATCCTCACTCAAGTCACTATTGCTGATCAAATTGATTTGGTTCCATAAGATATAGGCTGCATGGAAGAGGATATAAGTGCTGCCATAGAAAAAAGTGACCTCACGTTATCCTAAAAATGAAGTCCCATAGCACCTTGTGTCAAGGTCACATATATCACTTCCCAACCTCCTTGTTCTGATCTAAATAGTATCCTATGGCAAAACCAACCTTCTTCAAACATTTCACTTAGGCATTCAAGGTCCTTTTCCATTACCGTTACCAGATCTTTGTTTTTCGTCTCATTCACATCTAAATTTAGTAGATTAATTTTGCTAATTTCTTTGCTAATTTCTATTTGCTAATTTCTTTTCTGGATCTCCCCACCGCCCCGTCCCCTAGTTCTCAGAAATAGAATATTTCTTCTGTTTCTAGCTATGACAAACTAACTGGTACTAAACTAGTCTTCCCACTGAAAATAAAAACTATAAACTGGACAGAATATACAAGAAAACTTTTTCTTTTTAATTTCTTTCCTGGATCTTTTCATCCATCCATCTATCCATCATTCCAGCAGCCATCCAATAACCATTTATAACTCACCTATACTATAAAGACAATACATAAGGCACTGAGGATATAAAAGTAAACAGTGTACCTTCCCAGCCCTCAAGGAGGTATTGAGGCAATTTGGTGTAGAAAAATTCAATTTACTTCAATTAAAATCAATTGATCATATCTGGCTCTGGGGAGTGTGACTATGAATAAAATACGGGTCTCAAGGAGCTTACAAGCCTAGTGAGGAAGTCAACCCTTAGAAAACTCATAAATGTGATAGGCGTTGAAATGCAAATATTAGACAGATACAGAATCAAATGCGTGTTCTGTCATATGAAGGCTTCATATTCTGGAGAAGTTTCTCAGCTACTCTAATATTCACTTTTCTTACTTGCAAATCAGGGTATAATAGTATTATGCAGTGCTACTTTGAACACCAGCTAAGATAATATGGATAAGGTACTTATTACATGGCAACTATTTTTAGAACCCTTATGGTAATATTGTCCTTGTGGAGTCACTGTGAGAAGTAAATAGAATAATGGACAGAAGCATTCAGCACATAGATGGTGTTTGATACTTATTAAGTTTTCTGGTAACTCATTTGACCAGTGTAGGCCTTCAAAGGGAATACTTTAGGAGTCCCATGACCTCCTTAAGATTTTCCCTCCCCACAAGTTTATGCATGCAGTAGTTCAATCGGCTTTCATCTCAGACTCCCGCGTTGTCGTTAACCACTTGACAGCCTAATCCTTATCAGAGTGAGACAAGATCATCGTTCCAACTCCAGGCATGTCAATCCACAGCATTGCTGCCCTGACAGGTAGATTAAGAATCTGCTCAGGGGTAGCACATTGCATCTCTGCCCTCAAAAGTAAAGTTATAGAAGGAAGCAGGCATTCATTCACAGAATGGAAATCAGAAAGTGTGTGGTTCTGAATTTCTTTTAAACAAAACAAAGCCTGCCTTTTCAAGTATACCTTCATTCTTTTGTTCATCACGTACAATATCTTATTCATCAAACATTTACTGAGGGTGTACTATATGCTTAAATCTGTGCTAGGTGATGGTGAATCAGAAATGGACGAGGCACTGTCTTAGTTCTCAAGGATCTCAAAATCTAATAGAAAAGACAGAGAAATGTTAAAATTCATGAAAGTTTTATATGAGAATATACAAGATTCTGACTAGAGCTCCATCTGACCATACTAAGAAAGGCTTCATAGAAGAAGTGACATTTATTTCATCCTCTGCAGAGTCAGTAGGAGTTGAACCTATTTTAATAAACTTTTTGGGGGCAATTGCTATATATTGGCTATATGCTAACTTTTGAGCTACAAAAATTAAATGACACTATTTGAACTACTAAAGGAGCTCAGAGCCTAGTAGCTGATCATGTAGTATGTTTCAGAAGATAGAGATTAGTTATCAAGATGTGTGGGAACATGGCATACAGAGGACTGGTAAATAATTCAGGTTTGGGGGGAATAGAGAGTAGTTGGAGATGAGGTTGGTACCAGATTCAAAGGCTTCAGTACACCACACTGAGACGTAGCAAGACATTTGGACTTTAGTGTTTTAGAAATGGACAACCACAAAGATGTTTACTTTTTAAAGTGGGAGTAAGATAACTATATATTGCTATCCCTATTCCCAAGTGAGAGAAGAATGATCTAGAGCTACTCCTCTAAGTAGAGTTTATGAACCAGCAGCATCAGCATCAGTGGAGCTGCTTTGCATACAGAGTCCCAGGCCCAGCTCAAGGCTACCAATTCAGAATCAGCATATGAACAAGATACCCAATGAACATACGATTCATATGCATGTTGAAGTCTGAGAAGCCCTTGCCTAGGATTTCAAGCAACTAACTCATGGCCACACAGGTGATCAATAATCAGACATGGATTTCCTGACCATCATCCCAATGCTCTTTTCACTTCCATGCCCCTTCCCCAGGTATTTCCATGACCCTTTCATAG
>NW_024352784.1:9001139-9015081 GCF_902729225.1 Pteropus medius
ACTTTTCGTAGAATGCATTTATTTCTAGACTTGTGTTAAATTCCCAATTAGAGAAATTTGTCAGTTTTATTTTTTAGGAGATCGTAATCTCTTACTTTATCTGACGTTTGTCTGCAGTACGGAAGGTTCTCTGGAGAGGTCTCAAGCCACCCAGGTCTTGTTCTCAGAGGCCCCCAGGCTCCTAGAGTGTGCTGGATTCTATCAGTACTCTGAGTCAGGAAGGATAAAAAACAGGCAGCTCCCTTCAAACCCGGGACACTGAGTGCACATTTCACTCTTCTCCTCGCTCCTGAGGGAGAGGCTGCTAAACTACATCAGCTTCTCTCTGCTGTACTATGGGTCCTCTTGAATAGAAGAAAGCTGCCCAGCTCTCTTTTATCATGGGACGGCAGACATCTACAGTATTCTAGGTCCCATTAGTGCTCCAAGACAGGTGAGAATGAAACCGGTCCCATGGACAATTCCCCAAAATTCTGGAACACTGGACAAATGCTTCGACATTTTTCCTTCAGGGAGATGCTAGAAGTTGGAGATTTTCTTCTACTTGTTCCATGCTGAACTTAGGAGAGGGATTACCACAAGTGAATGCCATGCATTTTCCTCAGATGCGGATCTGGCTAGTTTTGTGCTCATCTGGAGTACAGGTGCCTCGCAACTCTTTTCTGGATTTCTCATAAGGGAACTGGTCCATGTGTTGTTGAATTATTGTCTGTATTGGGGCAAAGAGGTCTGGGGCTTCTTATTCTGACATCTTGCTGATGTCAAGGATTGAGCCTTTTATCATGTTTATTCAGCCTTAATGTTCCTACTTCATTGAAATGCTTATTTCTTTTTCCAGTTCACTTAATATATTAAAACTGCAATTTCTTCATCTATTAAATGCAGAAAAAATGTTTTATTTTTTCTTACAGATGTCTATATGACTAAAACTTACTTTAAAACAATGGTTTCTGAATACCATCTTTGGAAGGTGCCTAGTTAGTGAAGTCAGAATTGAAGAAAGGTAGGAAAGGAGAAGGTGATAACACTCAAATCAGCCACCACTCGCAACCTAAACAACAATTCAACAGGTCTGAGGTGGAGATGAGGACTAATGTGACAAGAATTTATATTGTAAAGCTCCTTACATGATGTTCTCACAGCCAGGAAAGTTTGAGTCTCACAGTTCTATGTGGGTGCAAACTGTGTTTAAGTTGAGGTGACTATCAGTACTGTTGAGAATGTGTAATTAACTGCAGTGTTTGCAGAAATCAGAGTGGAGAAACTACTAAAGATGTGTTCTAAGGACCCTATATATTTCTGCACAGATGATTTTAAACATTCAAACCAATGAAAGATTTTTAAAATTATTTTGTAGGGTCAATAAATATACACTTTCCAACTGTAGGTTTGTGGGGTTTTTTTGTGGGTTTTTTTTTTTTGACAGTTATGGAATAATTAGCACTTAGCATAATTCTTGGCATGTAATAGGTCCTCTAGACATGTTAGCTGATTTAATGAGTATGATGCTAAAATGTGGGAGCAGTCGTCTGAGATTAGCTGTCTAAGCAATATCACTGAAATTTAGCAATCTTTCCATTCTACCAATCAACAGATATTTCCTGAATGCCTCATATTGCAAGGCATTCTGTTGGCATCTTGTTGAGTAGTGAATCCTGAAGGCATGGATCCATCAGCTAATTAAGGAAGATAAGATGTGTGCCAAACAAAAAGCTGTAGAGTAGAAATAAGCGCTGTGATAGAAATTGGATAAAGACCTGTGGGATTCCAGAGAAAGATAAAATTGCATCTGACTGGTGTGTCAGGGAAGCTTCCTTAAGGAAGTAGCTTTGGAGAAATTTGATGATGAGGAGTTTAAACAGAGGGCATTCCAAGATCAGGAGTGAGAATTAACAAAAATGCATAGAGAAATGCAAAGACATATCTGACCACAGACATGCCTGACTGATGAGCAGAATTAATACCATTATAAAGTACTTGCAAGATGAGCAAGAATTTGGCTGGGGGAAGTGTGTTAGTGTACCTACACAAAATAGGTGGTCCTGTCAAATTGGAAAATCTGAGGAGATTTTAATAAAGACATAGCTTACAAAGGTATGGCCTAGGGGATAGAGCGGTACCCTGGGGCTCATAATACATGGGAGCTATCAACACCACTCCCCTCCACTCCATGGATCTAAAAGGACATGAGGAGAGAGTGATTTTCAGAGAGAGAATGAGAGAGAGAGAACGAAAGAGAGAGAGAAGGGAGAGAGAAGGGAGAGAGAGAGAGATTGAGGAATCTGAGATATTCTTGTAGGAACCAAAGTGGGGAAATAAATGCCCCAGCCTCATTCCCTTACCTCCTTCAGTCTCCTGCCAGTGCCTTCTTTTAGCTGAAGCCAGAAGACATGTGTGTGTATTGATACAGCTAAACCTTAGGGGAAAATAATTATATGTTGACTAAAATGACCAGAGTGTAGAAAAATACCCCTAATTCTTACCATCTCATTATAAGTCTATATCTATTTTCTCCAGAATATTTCACAAAACTTTCCTCACTGTTTAGAATGCATTTCATCTTTTGCTCTTTAAATTACTTTTTAATCATAATTATTGTTATCACCCAAAATGACCCTGCTTAAAATTAACTTGTGCATTGTTGGAGGTTTTGTGTGTACTTGTGGCCTACTTTCCAGTTGTTTGAAATCTCATAGCACTTCCTAATGACAACAAAGGGGAGGTAATTATAGCCTACCACTCAGCATCATAAGCATAAAGCATTTTCGATTATGGGATCGTTATATGCATATGACAACAAATAGAATGTCCTCTGTATAGATGAGAGAAACCACAAAACATCTCTTGGGAATCAGCAAGAAAATATAGTAGTCCAAGGTTCCCACTCATATGTCAAATTAACTAGGATATTAATGACTCCTGATGGGGTAGAAAGATGTAATCGCCACTGTGACATTTATGAAGTATTTTTCTTAGGGCAAGTCATTTACTTAGAGTAGAATTTTTGGTGTCTATGGTCTTAGTAAGCTCAGCTCCCTTTTCTCTACCTCCTTTCAGTGACAGATTTTGTTAACCAGACCACAGAGGTGAGCACATAACCCAAGGCTGAGCCAATTATGTCATGTCCCATCCTACAACCACAGTGACCTTTGGGTCCGGGCACTTTTTATGAAAGAGCGGGCAGGGAAATGTATATCTATTACACTGCTTGGCTGTAAGGCTCTAGGAATGTGATTGCAGCTTCCAGCCACATGTCATGCTCCATGTGAATAGAGGAAGAACCCTGAGAGGACAGAGCCAATGTTCAGAGAAGAGATGAGAGAGCACACCAGGGGAGCTAGGCCCGGCTCGCCAGAGCTTCCCCAGTTAGAGGGGGCTGCTTTCTTGCATCTCATCTTCAGCTTCTATGTACCACTCATGTCTCTTTCCTGTAAATCTGTTTTGCTGAACCTGTTCGGAGTTGTTTCTGCTACTTCCAACTGAAAGAGTCCTGCCTGATACTGTGTGGATCTTGCCAGGACTGTGCCAGCCTCTGGCATTTGCCCTTGCTCTTCTCTTTGCTTAAAATTCCCTCTTCAGAAACTTCATGCCTCCCTCCCTGTCTTCCTTCAGGTTTGGACTCAAATGCCACCTTCTCAGTGAGGCCTTCCTGATCATTCTCTCTGAACTGGATTCAAGTGCTCTTTACCACCCTTTCCTATCAATATCTATTGTCCCACATACATTACCTAATGATCTTGTTGATCATCTTTCTCCTAAACTAGAATGTAGGTAGAGATGTTTTGTCCCTGCACATCCCCAGTGCCTGGACAAGGCATAGATGTAGATATCATAGACAGATAAACATTTGTTAAATAAGTGGGCGAATGAATGTTAAACATATTTTTTATACCAGACACTGTGCTCAGAGTTTGGCATGTGGAACTTTAACTAACACATTTATTCTTTGCTCTTTTTGATCCAGGAAGATATTATGGATGAGATACATCATATTGATGCCATGAAGTCATGAAGATAGTCACCTCCATGAGGGCAATGACCACGTCTGCCTTTTTTATCACTGATCCTCATTGCCAAATATAATGCTTGGAACCTGTAATACAGGTAAGGATACCCTATATCTTAAATATAGGAATATGAACTATACCTCATACCTTAAACCTAGCCGTGCTCCCCTTACATTAAGGATTTGATATAACCTAATGGACACAGAAAACAATATAGCTGTCAAGCTTCCTCTTTGGGGTTTGCCACTGGACAGCTTTGTGAAAAACACATCTATTCCTAGCCATTGCATTGTACTAACTTCCCTATCTGCCTGTCTTCTTCTTATTTCTTTTCTCCCCCATTCTTAAATCATATTATTGTGTCCTTGTAAGCCACCTTGAATCCTTTCTGGTACAAGGCGGAGAATAAGTTAATTAATTCACAGATTGATTTAATTCTCAGAGCAACTCAGTGAGGTAGGTATTAGTTCTCTCATTACATGGGAAAGGAAACTGAGCCTCAGAGATATGCAGTTTCTCCAAGGTCATACAACTGGTAAGTGCCAGCATCAGGATTCAGATCCACAACAATGTATCTCTATAGCAGCTGATACCGCACCCTCTTTAAGATCTGTAAAGTCTTAGAGGAGGTAGATGGGGTAAAGGGGATTCAAATATGGGGGGGTGGTAAGGGTAGGGTGAAGTGGGTAAATGGGATCAAATATATGGTAGCTGAAGGAAACTGGATTTTGGATGGTAAAACCAAAACACAATAGAATATACAGATGACGAATTATAATGTACACATGAAAATTATGTAATTGTATTAACCGATGTTACCCCAATAAACTTAATTTTTAAACATTAAAAAAAAAGCAAAAAGATCTGTAAAGTCTCATAACTGTCTTGAGCTGAGGGCTAGTAGAAATGATATTGGACAAGGAAGCAGGAGACTAGGTATCAACTCCAGACTTTTCTCCAGACTTTTTAGGCCAATATGTCCTTGGGGTGTTACATATTTTCTAAATCTCAGTTTCCCCACTATTCAATGGGAATGACAATGCATCTCCCTTCCATACTGTTAAGAGTTCCACCTAGGCACCCCCACTGGAGAAGGGGCCTGCCTGAGAAAGAGTGGTCAGAGCTCCAGAATAGGGACCCTAATTCAGAACCAGCAAGTCATATCTAAAGGACAGCACTCTTAGGCCCACTATCATTTGCTATGCACAACAAATGAAGTTGAACAGTGATCACAAACCTTGTTTGACATGATTCCAATTGCCTTATATGCCAGAGGCATAAAAACATCAATGTCTCATAAAGTTGGGAGGTTTTGGGCATAGTGGACAGAGAAGAGGCTTCTGTCTCCTAGTCTGTCTCCTAGTCTGTCTCCTAGTCTGTCTGCTGTGCTTTGTGATTTTGACAGACTTAAGTTTTCTGAGTTTTACCTCTTCTATATATCAAGATGTACAGGATATCCAGACACAATATTTACTACCCATATATTCACATTTTGGATGCATTTGAAAATGAAGTCTTTAAGAATGGTCCCATGCTCAGTAGCTAGGCTTTTTTTGGTCATGTGCTTTTTCTTCTCAAATTTCTTTTGCAAGGGTCCTACTATTCTTAGGACTTCTTAGGAATTGGCCAGGTTCTTGTAGAAAAACAGATTCTTCGAGATTTTAATTTGAGAAGGGTATTACCAATATTCTTCCCCAAAACATATGTCTCTGAGGGAGCTTATATGGGACTGAGGCCAAAGATTCATCCCCCACTTCTTTCATTTATTCATTTAGTCATACCACTAATTTGCTGAGTATCTTCTCTGTGCTGTCACCATATCTGACATGGAAAAGTAAAGCTTTGCTCTAGAGAGGCTCACATTTTAATGGGGGACAGAGTCAGGCCTATAAGAAATGGTATTACTGGTGGCATAATGAAAAGATGGAGAGGGTCTTAGAAGGCACATAAAAGCCTCAGTTGGAGATGTGTAATCTGAGGTACCCTTTAGCGACACAGTACCTTTATACCTGGGCCTGGTTCTAGCTTTTGGACTTAAGAGAACATTTGCTGCCTGTGTGGGGAGTCTCTTGACCTTAAAGACGGCCAATGGTTTTTCCCATCCCCTTGACATTGCTGTCAGAATGAAGCCATGTAATTCATCTGGTCTTGATGCTATGCCAATTTTTAATGGTCCTAATTGTCTTATTATCGGCTTCTTTGCAATAGTAAAGCCCTTTACTACTTAATTTTCCCTTTGGGGCAGTGGCGGGGGAGGGGGACTGTATATTCATAGAATCATTACTTTCTCTGTCCTTTGTATTAAAGGAAAAAGAAAGGAGACATACATTGGCCCATGCCACAGAAGCCCCAGATACACCTACTGTACACTGTTCACTAGCCCCATGAATAGACTGCTAAAATCCTAGGACTGCTATAGGTTAGCCCCTCATTTTCAACATGTGGAACCTGAAATCAGGAGACGTGGAATGATTCAGTTGGGGTCTCTTGATATCCACTTCCCACCACACCAGCCCATTTTCTCTGAAACTCCAGGGCTCAACACAACTGCTCTCTCCAAGCACTGTGTCTACTGTGACCAATTGGTTCCCATCTTGCCCAATTCACCCTTTTCTTGTTGCTTCTTACTGAGCATATAGGGGATACGAGGCACCGTTATAACTTCTTTGTGTTGCTTCCTTTAGATCACAAATGTACCTTTGAGACTTGCCGAAATAATGCAATTGCAAAGAAATACTTTAAAGAAACCACACTGAAGAGCCCAATGATATCTTCTTGGACTAACGAATCAATTTGGTCACTCAAGAGAAGGCAGCACACTATTTGCAGAACAGGACCACCATGGAGCCTACAACTCTCACCCAATCTGTCCGCTGAACCTTAGATTCGTAAGATCAAATGCCAGTTGAGTGTCTCACCTTCCCTCTCTCTATTAAAGTAGCACTATCCACCCACTTGACCAAACCAAAAGCACTCTAGATATCTGACCTACTCCAATACTGAATTTGTTTTCAAGTGTGGGTAATACAATCTTTAATCACCTCTATTCTGATTGGTAGATACTCCTACTTGGAAAAGGTATGTGGTATGCCCAAGTTTACACAGAAGCTAAGAAGGATAGTGATGATTCAAATCCAGGTGTTAACCTAGTTTCTTCCCCTCTATCATTCAGAAAAAGAAATAAAAGTTTCCTGGAGAATGACAGCCTCCTTCTTTTTTGCCACTCATTTAATTTCTCTGAGTTAATTTCTCTGAACTTCAGGTTATTTTTCTATTTAAAAAAAAAGGATAATATTTTCTCTGCTTACTTTACACTAAAAATAAAATCAAATTACATGGAAATAATGCTTTGTATACTTTAAAAATATTTTTTCTATCAATTCTAAACAAACATCTACGTATTTATTTTGTTACTAGAAGAGAAAGGCAGGATCTAATACTATAAATCAAACATTGAATCTCAAAATGTTGACAGTTGGCAATTTAGGAACAAATTAGAGCCCCAAATCAAAAATAAATGAAAAGCATTTATAAGCTACATGATCTGGAAAATGGGAAGAGAGAGCAGATTTTTAAAAAGAGAAGTAACAATTGACAATAATTACAGGACAGAAATGATGTGTTAATAGCATACCACAGAGAATAGGAATACTGGTGTTTTCATTGGAGGATTATTTTTCTTAATTTAACACAATCTCAGTGGACTAATGTAAAGGGGAAGGGTCTGACTGTTCAGAAGAAGGAAAATAAGAATAAGAAGGAAAAACACAAACAGAAATAAAACCACATTATTGTGCATTGCAAATTCAGAGTCAAACATAATTCCAGATGCAGGATCAAACTGATGGGAGAATGGGCTTTCCGGGAAGGAGAAAACTATTGCTTCATTCAAAACTGACAAACCAAATCTCTCAGGCAATGCAGAGGACCCTTCCCTTCTGGCATGTTGTGGACCTCAGTTTCCATACAAACTCCTTTATGGCTTTCTTTGTGGCTGTTTTGCTTGGGTTACCTTTTCTTATTTCAATAGCCTGGATTCAGAATACTTGGATTTTAATCTCAGTTCTGCAACTAGCAATCTATGTAACTTCTGGCAAATAATATATTATTCTGAAGATTTGTGCTCATCTATGAAGTGATCATGCTAGAACCTTTCTACTGATATCTCGATATTGGCATAGTGGTTAAAAGAATAGATTCTATAGCAAGGCTGCCTGGGTTTGAATTTTAGCTACAACTGCGGCCTTGAGCAACTGACATAAATTCTTTGGCCTCAGTTTCTTCATCTGTAAATTGAGGGTGCCTAAAGCACCTATATCATTGAGTCGTTATAGGGATTGACTGAATTAATACCTCAGTTAATTACTGAGGAAAATCCTTAGAGCAGCGTCTGATACTTATTAAATGCATAAGCGTGTTCATTATTATTGACCACATGTGAAAGAAGTTTAAAGCTATTAAAAGCCCTGACAAACATGAGACAATGAAAAGAAAAAAATATTCCTCGGATCAGTGACCTTTGGTATATGCCACCATCACTTTGATTTATGCTGAAGCCACATTGCGCTCCTGGGTATTACCAGTTGATCAAGGAATTAATTCTAGAGAGAGGTAGAGAGGAGAAAAACAAAACGGTGGAAAATATGAATAGAAAAAGAAAAGGTTACTTGGAAGGTGTTAAATGCTTCACTTTCTGAAGGAAGCATTGTCAAGAAAGAAAAAAAAGAAAAAAGAAAAAAAAGAAAAAGAAAAGAAAAAAAGATGGATTAAGCTGTGACATCGGACTGCCTAGGTTTATATAGTCAGCTACGCCATTTACAGGAGGCTGTGTGGCCTTAGGCAAGTGACTTCACCTAACTCTAAGACTACTTACCTTTTCATAAATAAGAATAATGATAAATCTTTAGCTATTGGATTTCACGAAGAGTAAATGAAATACCTACTTAGAACACTATTGAACACTTATCACAGCAACTATTAGTAGATATTATTCCCAACTCTGAAATATGCCAAATATTGCTCATGGTATTATACAGGTAAACTATTAAAAGTCTCAGTACAACCAGCTGAAGAGAACAGAGCTAAGTAAATCTCTTGATTTACCTGGAAACCAAGAGCTAATGAGAAACAGAGCTAGGACTCAAATCCAACTCTTTCTGGTTCCCAAGGCCCATGCTCCACTGCCTCCCAAAGTAATGGCCAAGTGCAAATCACATTCTTTCCACTGCGTAGGACATTGCTTAACACCCCCAAATAGAACTTATGCATACATTAAAGAGATGCAGCATTTTTTATGAGCCCAGGTTGTTGGTTTAAAGCCAAATTTGAACAGTGAATAAAAATCAAAGCAACTATGATTTATTCAATGCTAGGTACTTTACATACATCATATCTGCATCATTGCTGTTATTATTTTATTGATTACATGTTATTAGTCTGCTTCTATGCTAATGTTTTCTATCTGTGCTTTTCAAATATTGAACTGAATAAGAATCACTGGGAGACCTTGTTAAAATGCAGATTCTGATTCAGTAGGTCTAGGTATAGCCTGTGATTCTATATTTATAATCAGCTCCCAGCTAATACTAATGCTGCTATTTTGTAAACCTTAATGGGATTAGCAAGATTTTATAGGATTTTCTTATTCAATCCTTACATTCATGTTGTTACAAAAAATTAGAGGCACTACTGAGCTCATTTTACTGAAGAAGAGACTGAGGCTCAAAGAGTTTATGTGTCCTGCCTCAGGATAGAGTGAATAGAAGACAGAACCAGAATTCGATTTGTCATGCATGTATTTATATACATGGTAGTATATAAATAATCTGCTTAATGATTTAGCATTTAAACTTTTCACATTTATTTTACAAATTTCCATTAGACAAGTATTCATATGTATTTTTGAAAATCTAATTGGACATCAAAAGATGATAAACATACATTGTTGCCCTCTATAAAACCAGTCTAATTGGAAGCAAGAGAGATAAACAAGTTCTTAAAAGATAATATGAAGATAATCGGTGCTGAAAGGGCACAGAAAATCAAGGACTTCAATAAGGTCTCATGGGAGTTACAACTGGTACAGCCTTTCTGGTGGGTAATGTAGTTATATATCAAATTTGAAAATATGTGTATAGATTTACACAGCTATTTCACTTCTAGACATTTGTCCTAGAAAAAGATTAAAAAGTGAAGAAAGATACACATATAAAGATATTCACTGCGGTATTATTTAAGATAGTGAACAATTGAATACAATTGAATTCAATATCCATTGAAATAAAATTAGGTAAGTTATTGAGCATCTCTATTATGGAACACCATAGATTTAGAAGAATAAACTAAACCAAATCTATATGAATTGACATGGATAATTATCCATACTATATTTTTATGTGGATTAAAATTTTAAAAAAGCATGTTACTGAACAGTACATTGGTAAGACTACTTATATAATGAATACTTATATAACTATATACTTATATAATACTGATAAAACTATGATATGTACAGTGTGCTTTATATACATGGTGCTTCTCAGGGGTTGAAATAAATGTAAAGGCTTTCCTTTTCTCTTTTTTGTAGTTCTAGTCAAGATTTTACCAAGTGGACATACCGTTTGTAAAGCCGACAATAACTACAAGGACGGTGCTGTGGTGGGATGAAACAGCCACTGTCAGAAATGTAATATCTGAGGGTGTTCAGAATGATACTGCAAATAAGAGGCAGGAACTCTTCTCTCTGCCTGACCGGGGTTGGAAAGCTCTGCACAGATGTGATCTCTCAGAGCTAGAAGATTGAGTAGGATTCCTTTAGAAGGCAAAGAGAGAAAAAAGCACTCAAGATTAGAGGAACAATTTAGGCATATCACTGTGATTTAGAGAAAACAAAATGAACAGATATGGGTCCTGTCTGCTCTCAAGAGCTCCCAAGCGATGTGAGAAGCCAATTCACACATTAGAGAATTCATGACTCAAAGCAAGCAATGTAGGTGTTTAGCGGAGTAATGCGGATTTGGACAAGTACTTTTCTGGGTAAGAGTATTTAGTTCTTTCTACAGGGGTTTTCGTTTTTCCTCAGCCCAACACATGTGTATGACAGAACACATTTCATCATAATAGTGACACGGAAAGGTAGTAATTCACGAGGAATTTGGGGGCTGGGCATGTCGGTTTCCTCTTGATAACTCCTTCCACAGAAAGACATTCTAGAAGTGAATTCTTGAGGAGTATTGAGTACAAAAGGTTGGCTGGAAAAGCTATTTGGTTTGTAGAAGTTTATAGGATTTATGCTGAGTGAAAAATTGGCATCAGGTCCCTCTCCAAGACTAGATCCCTCTCCAAGAGTAATAATAATATGTATATATTCTGTTCATAGATTTTTATTAACATTATAGATACATATTTCCATGTAAAAACGTAGTCCATAATTGAAATTTTAATGACTGTATTATATTTCACTGAATTAATATATCATATTTTCCCAGTTGTTAGACATTTAAGCTGCAATGAGTAACATGATATATATCTTTTTATATTTAAAAAGTTTATTTCTCTATAATAAATTCCCCAGAGACAAACTGAGTCAAAGATGATAATCAATTTTGTCTCTCAAAAAGGCCAGCTTTCCATGACCATTTACCACATGTGTATAACCAGTTTTATCACAATGTCACTAGTACTTGGTATTATTGTTTTAAATAAAACATTTCCTAATTTTAAAGAATGTAAAACTTGGACTTGCTATGGTGTGATTTTTAAGGTCTTTAATTACAAGGGCTAGTGAATCTTTTATTTTGTGTTAGTGTAGAGCTTATGAGAGCTTATTAGGTTACAGGCTTCTGCATGCTTGTATACTTGGGCAAGTTGTTTAATTTATTTATACTTCTTATCCATGGAATGGGGATAATAATAGTGCTTAACTGTTTAGATTGTTGTGAGATTAAAAAAGTTAATACATGTAAAGCACCTAGAATGTTGCCTGGTACACAATAAACTCAACATATGTTACATGTTGTTATTTTTATTATTGTTATCAGTAGGATAAGTAGTGATATTATACAGACAGAAGCAAAGAAGTACATTTCTATTTCCTATTATGAGAGTTTATAGTTCAAGTCACTTGGGATATAAATGTTTTCTCTAATTTATTTACACATATACCTTTTACATATATATTATTTATATATTTACATATTATTGCTTTAATTATTATTAAGACCATGTAGCTACCTATTGATATATAATTTCAAGGAGGCATTTCATCTCTCTGTCTTTATTTCTTCATGTACCACATATGAGAATGGACATACCTTACAAGACTTTTGTGAGGATTTGAAATAATATACATAATTAAATAGGGACATTTTAATCCTCTTAGAGGCTAATGTAAGATTTACTTTAGGAAGAGGGCCTCCTTTGTTCAGAAATTGCCTTAATAAGTCCACTTGAGGTAGGCTTCAAGGCTTTAAGAAAGGAAATAATTCTTCATGATATAAGGAAGAAATATGTTTCTGAGAAGGAGGGAGGAGAGTAATAGGAGTAGGGGACAAAAAGATGGCAAAGGCTTTGCAGTGATATCCTGTGTCACCCCAATTATCCCTAAAGTTCCTATAAACACAATATATGTGGAGTAAATTCCTTTTAGGGGAAGGACTGAGTTTGACATGGGACATTACAAATAGAGCCTCAAGGAAACTCAGGTGACCAGAGCTTAGTTAAGGAGCACAAGGAGAAGAATGACATCAGATTAATGAGATTTCTCCCTTTAAAGTTTTGGTCACCCCTAAGCCATAGAATTAGAGAGATCTTAGAGTGCAGGTAGCCCTCAGTTAGTATCAGGATTATATGGATATAATAAGTGCCTGGTGCACAAGAATTGCTCAGTAAATTGTAGCATAATTTTTCAGAACGTAAATATTTTTTATGCTTCAGAGTTAACTATGCATTTTCACATTCATCATCTCATTTAATCTCATTTAATCTTCATAACAATTTCCTTTGGCATATTTGGGTAAATATTTTTCTCAGTCTGTTGTTTTTTTTATTTCAGTTATGATATTTTTTCATTGTACATACATTTCAAAATTATATGTAATTGAATATGTCAATCTTTTCTTCATGATTTCTTCTATTACTTCAAATCTTAGAAAGCTATCATTTCTCCAAGAAACTGGGAAGTATTCAATTGTATTTACTACTAGTCATCTGAAGACTTTTTCATCTTTTATGAAAAATTTACCTCTACATGATGCATTCATGAAGGCAAATATCTGTGGACAGATTACATTTAGTGAACCATAAAATTTTATAATAGTTAAGTGATTTACATTATATATGTATATATATATATATATTCTTGTGTGTATATATATATATTCTTGTGTATATATATATATTCTTGTGTGTGTGTGTGTGTGTGTGTGTGCGTGTATATATATATATATATATATATATATATATATATATATATATATATATATATTCTTGTAAGGTAGGTTTTATTGTACCCATTTTATATAAAAGAATGCCAGCATTCACTGAGTTCTCACTTCCTGCAGGCTCTCAGAATTCTAAGTACTTTGCTGTTCATATTCACAACAGCCCTATCGCAGAGGTATGGATATCATTCTCATTTTATAAATGAAGAAGCTAAGGTAAAGAGGAGGTAAGTCACTTAGCTGATGTCACAGTGCTGGCAGAGGAGACTGATGATTTTTACCCTGCCAGTCTGATGCCAGAGCTACTTGCTTAACCTCCACCTAAAATAAAAGATCCTGAACCTCAGAGAGGTTGAGTCAGTCACATAGCTATTTAGGTGGGTCTAATGGTAGAGTCCAGATTCTTTTTATGCTAATATTCTGAATCAGTCAGTTTTACTAACGCACTGAATAGCCAAGATGGCAATGTGATCAGAACACAGACATCCTGCTAAT